>NC_028642.1:60567043-60627267 GCF_001406875.1 Solanum pennellii
CCCCCACCACCACCACCACCACCACTACCCCACCCCTTATCACCACCACCCAAAAAAAAATTATTTTTAAAAAATATTTTCAATTTCATAAATTATTTTGTATTCAAGTAAAAATAAAAAATATTCCTCAAAAATATTTTTCATTCATAAATCAAACACTAAAAATCATTTCCGAAAAATATTTTCTACTCACCAACCAAACATGAGAAAATAAGTCCAAAATCTACTTGTTTTCCAGGAAAACATTTTCTAGGAAAACATTTTCCATGGAAAACATTTTCCTTCATACCAAACACACCCTTAATGTTGAACTGATTTTTTTTTTGCATTAGTATTAATTTTATTTTGATTTAGGTTTTATTATAATTATCAACATCTATGAACTATAATCTTTATTGGACCATTCTGAATTCTAAGTTTTAAAAATTCAAATAATATATTAAAAGATAAAAACTATGAAATCCTATAAGAATTATTTTAAAATGATATCAAAGTAAATATTTTTATGTATTAAATAAAATTTTAAAATTACATACATAATGTCGGGTTGGTTTGGTCTCGGGTTGTTTTTTTTAGTTAAACCAAACCAGCACAAATATAGGTGGATTTTTTTTAATACCATACCAAATCGAACCAAATCACTAGTTATATTCTTTTTCAATTTGACTTAATTTACGATTTGATTCGATTTTCAATTCGATTTTTGTACGCCCCTAATTCAAATCATCGTAGAACAGGTTATTAGTGGTTGGCATTTTTAATAGCTTCAGATGAGCCAAAATTTATCTACTAGTACTAGGTCCTTTTGCGAGGCTTATAGTTCAACTCTAATTAGGGCCTGTTTGGCAATAGATTTCCCAAATAATATTTGAGAAAAAATTTGGCAAATAATGTTTGTTATATAATTTGTCATTATTTGGTAACTATTTTAAATACTAGTTTTTTTTTAGTATTTGGGTCAAAATTCATTATTTGAGATTTTTTGAAAATCAAAATTTCACCCCAAACTTTTATCTTTTATAAAACACCCTCTATATTAGTTGTTTGCGTTGTATTACATAATTTTTTTCGTGAACACCAAAATAGTGATAAAATATTTAGTGAGTATTAAATAATGATATGATTGTTGATGAAAATGATGAAAAATTAGCTCAAGCTAACAAAGTCATGTGTTTCTTTACTTCACGATGTATTGTATGAAATGATGCTTGTTGCACTCATTCCAAATTACTACATTGCTCTAGTATCATGGACACTATTTATTATTGTTGTAACGAACATCCAATTGACTTGTAATACAAACTTATTGTTAGTTTTGACAGTTTTTAAAATTTATGGGTATAAATTATATTTTTCTAAAAAGGTAAAATAAATTTTCCAAATCTTGTGGCCAAACACATGGTGAAATTTCACCCAAATTTTCACTCAAATAATATTTGAAAATTTATGACCAAACCCTAGCTAAGATTTGTAAGTGGTGTGTGTTCAATGAAGCCTACCACCCAACTCGAAAAATGGTTATATTTATGGTTACTCCTTACACCCTCATATTTTTGGATACATATTTGTCGATTGAATAGTTGAGCTTCGAATCCTCACACTTTATTATTGTAGACACCTACTTGTATATACATGTATATGTATATTTTCCAATAAAAAGATTGCTCTTAATTTAATTTTTCTATTCATCTAATATTATATTATACCAATCTAACATATTAAATTGAACTCCTAATCTCATTTTTCATCGTTACTTTAAAGATGAAGAAACGTCGATACCCGATCAAGAGAGCTAGTATTGTGTCATTTTCAAGATTCACAAAAATGCATCCATCCAGTGATAACAAAATTTGATAATGTATCTTGTCAATCATCAATTTAATTTTATTTTTATTTTTTATAATGGTTATATTAATTATCAATCATTGAAAGTTGCTATAGTTTTTTTGTATGTAAAAGAAATTATCAGGATCAAATTGATGTTCAGTGCACCACTCATAATATAGCTTATATAGTCCTATATAAGAATAATTGACGAGGCAAATATTCGAAAGAAAATCTTAAAACTTTAATAGGTGGAAAATCAATACTATAAGGTTATAAAATTTGAAAAAATTGGGTGTGATTTATTGTTGACAAAACAATCACACCCTCCTAAGTCGTAGTAGAGATTAAATAATTTTATAATAATCATTTGCAAAGCTATTTATTTAAGGGAAAATTATATATAATAGCAAACTAATAACCTAAAATAAATGGAATAGCTAGGGTTTGATTTAATTGTGCTCCATAGCAAATGTTAGCTAAAATTTGCCAGCGTCTCTCTCCCAGAAATCTCGCTCGCCACTCTCCATTATCGCTTGCCTCTCTCGCTTTATACACAAAAGTGTATAATTCTATTTATGTTTTTTATAAAGCAAGAGAAAATTGTATATACACATGCAAAAATATATGTCTTCGTGTTATACACTTAATTATACAATTTACAAACATTTTATTTCAAATATTGCAGAGAAAAAGGTCAACGAATTATACAATTGCAAATTATACAATTGCATTGAACACAATTTTCTCTAGCTTTATACAACAGAAGTGTATATATTGTGTTTCTGTTTTTGTATAAAGTGAGAGAAAAACATATATCTTCTTGCTATACACTTAATATTGCAGCGAAATAGACAGTGAATTATACAATTGTTCATTATACAATTGCAGTGAAATAGGATAGCGAATTATACAATTGCAGCGAAATATGCCAGCAAATTATACAATTTAGGCCAGCGAATTATACACTTGTATATGTATAGCGAATTATACAGTTTTATGTTTGCTATGGAGTTCAATTATGCAAAGTTTGCTATAGCATACAAATATGAATTTTTTGTTTGCTATATGTGAAAGTTGCCTTTTATTTAAAGGGAAGGATTGGAAAAGGGGATTAAATTAGAGAATGTTAAATTAGTAAGGGACCAACAACAAGTAAATATTTAAAGTGGGAGTCAGAATAAGGGATTAAAAGCGAAAATCCTAAATTAGTAAGGACCCTAAGTGTGTAAATATGATCCTTTTGGGCGACAAATGCTATGTAAAATCAAAAGCAGGTTACACATTCCGTTGGCTCCTCCATTGAAATTGCTCTCAGGAAATGGCGAAAGATTCACCAAAAACTCCCAAGGTAAATTTTATACTTGCTGTTTTGTTTTGCAAAATAGTACCGCTACTTGTAGCTTTTTTGCTTTAATTACAGATCTGTCGCCTGATTTCCGAATGGCTGTTCAGGTTTTGATACATACTTTGTTTTTGTGACAGTCGAGGTCGGCGACGAATCCATCAGTTAGCGTTTGGGCAGCACAGTGTGAAAAATGCTTGAAATGGAGGAGGATTGCGACGCAGGAACAATTTGAAGATATCAGAAGTAGGTTTACTGAAGAACCCTTTAACTGCCCCAATGGTTCTTGTGATGATCCTGCAGACATTGAGTACGATGCTTCTCGAACTTGGGCTATTGACAAGCCCAATCTCCCTAAAACCCCATCTGGCTTTAAGAGAGAATTGTGCCTCAGGAGAGATTACTCTAAGATGGATACTTATTATTTCACTCCTTTAGGGAAGAAACTCAGATCCTTTACTGAAGTTACTACTTTTCTTGAACAAAATCCCCAGTTCACTGACGTTAAATCCTCAGATTTCAGCTTTACCAGCCCCAAAGTTATGGATGACACCGTACCCTCTACCGCTCTTCTTGCCAACTCTCACAAGAAGGGTGCAGCTAAATGACTGGATGGATGGAGCTGGACTTGTTCATATGCTTAGTAGATGCACTGTTTAGAGTCTTAAAGGTTCAACTTATTCGCCATGTATTGTTATTTTCCATCTGCAAAATACATTTCAACTGCTCTATTTACTTTTCGTGGTGATGGATTTGGCTGTGACAAAAAGGAAAATTTGTTAGCCTTCTTTACTTTGAGTTAGCTGCTAACTTGAAGTTTTGCTTCTTTTCTTTCTATATATGCTTCCCCCCCTCGTATATAAAGTATATCTTCGGTTGACAGAAACAGAGTGCACATTCATTTGATCTATATGCCAAAGTACCAGTGAAATAGCGCCTAATAATATGAATTGCCTCATGTTGATGTGAAATAGAAACTATGCGTGCTTTTTTAGCTGTTCATACCGATGTAAAGCCTAAAGAGGATGTATTTAGGTTGGGGAGTTGGTTTTGAGTTGCATAAATGGGTATCGCTTCGGGGTTCAATCCATTCTCATGGAATATGAGGTTGTGTTTGTTATGATTCATCGTTAACCTACCAACATAGGGGTTATATTATTTGTTTGTGGCTGGAGTGAATGAGGTTACCTTGGTATGAAGAGGATGATGTGATTTTCTCTTCCACTTTGGCATTTATAGAATTGAAATTATTATTATTAATTGTTTTATAATTAGAAGACTCAATTATCTTATGATTGATAGTGGAATGGCCTATGCTATGTTGCATGGACTCTTCACTTTTGATGCTACACCCGTGTTAGATTCTCCAAAAATACACTAGAATCCGACACGCACCTGCATTTTTGAAGAGTTGAGCAACATAGCCCCTATGTTAGTAGATAAAATTGTAGGGTTCATATATGAATTACATACATACTATAATATTTCAGGCAGTTTTATGTTCATCTTATGTATAGTAGGGGTCTTGGAGGTTCCAGCAAGGACAAGATAGGTTTAGTAGGGTCTGAGTAGGCTTTTGGCCCGCCGCCATTAGAGATAAAAGATCAAAAGAGTTTTTTAAAATAATGATGTCATTCTGGTGTTATCATCACTGTGCAAGGTCTTGTTCTGAGGTTTTGGAGAATCAATAGTAGTAGTTTTGTCAATCTGGGGTTGGTTTGATATGTGTTTGTTTGCCTATATATGTTTTAAGATTTAGTTTCTAATAACTTACATATGGTAACATGAAAAAGTTTGACGTTTATATCTCCAATTTTCTGAGAGCTGATATTTGTTTCCGATTTATGGTCTCTCCTTTTGGTGGTGTGTTCTGTTCTTCTTGGTAAATTGACTGTCCTCCTTCAGATTCTGCATTTCTTGTTGGTCCATCGAATTGAAGTTGTCTATAGTTTGAATTTGCTCTGGCTTTTTGGTCTCTATATTTTCTCTGTATGTGCAGTTATGTCCAATTCTAACACGGGCAAGGTAGAGTATGTCTGGCCATTCATAAATCATCTCTTGATGGAGATATGTGCATACGTACCGGTTAGTGTTGCTCAAGTGCATACATAAATTTTTGACAAGTCTTCCTAGTTTATTCCCAATTTTTGTCAGAAGTGTAGAGTCGTAGTATTCTGTTGGTAGTTGGGTAATGTAATCTAAGATAGGTGAGTGTGTTTTCATTAGCTACAAAGATATATATATATATATATAGGAAAAATTCATTGATGAGTATGTATTCTGTTGCTCGCATAACATGTATTATTATATGATTTCCACAAAACACGATGGCATACACTATGTCGTTTTTAGATATTCATGGCTCGTGAATTTTGGATTCTGGCTATCCTATGATTAGACAATAATAGTATTAAGCTTATCCATCCTATGACAGGCAGCATATTTGTATCCATCCAGGTTCTTCATTTTTTCTGTCTGGGTTAGAATTTCGTATGATCGTTTTTCCCATAATCTTGTTGATACTATTAATCTTGTTTGATCAAGACTCATTTTGAATACAATACATATACTGGTACATCTTATATTTTAAGTAAGAAAAGAACATTTTATACATAAACAAAAACGTACACTTTTTTATTTTAATTTGAAATACTTCTTCATCTCCAACAATTGTAACCTTTTAGTTTACAAAGAACATAATGCAAATTATGCTGCACTAAGGTAAAAACGTATTTTAGATTAAACAGAAGAAAAGCAAAAACATCATTAATAGTTATGGTGAAGAGAAACCTAACAACTTCTTGTACAAAGACATAATTATGTAACAAATAATACATTAACGAGTTTGAATTCATAGTCTATGTATTATTCCAAAATTGTTTGAATGGGAGTCTATCAAAATCTGCCACTAATATTTGACCAAAAGTTATAGAGAAATTTGCATAATTTATGTATTAGTTCAAAAGTACATTGTATTCAAAGGCAAACGAAACTACAATATCCCCCAATTACAAATAACTAACAGTCACTTGTATGTATATGTCTTTGTAACTCCATATATATATATATTCTAATAATAAAATAAAAGTTATTTAGTTTCAGTTTTGATTGATTCTAACGAAAAAGGAAATACTACTAGTAGTTATTATTAGGACAAAAATGGAATTTCATTAATTTATAGTAATATATTAACCATGATTTTTGACAAAAGTCAATTCGACGAGCATTGATTTGGTACCTATTAAAATTAGTATATGAAATCTGTAGATCTGCAATAAAGTTTGAGTCTTCTCCCCCACATCAAATTCATGGAAATAGTAGCCAAGTTGCAGAAACAGTTTATGGACTTCATTTCAGCTTTGTACCGTGAGGTGGTTTGGTTTTCTTTTTTTCTTTTTACTATATTAGGGAATTTTTCTGATATGAGTTTTTCTTTTGTCTTTTGAAAAGAGATTCTTGGATGATCAGTTTCTTCAGCTTCAGAAATTGCAAGATGAGAGCAACCCAGACTTTGTTTGTGAAGTAGTTTCACTTTTCTTTGAAGATTCAGAAAACCTTATCAACAATCTGACAGCAGCTCTGTGAGAAATAAACTCTTCTTATTGTTTACCTTTAACTGAAATATTGGATCATTAGTTTATTATTTGGTCAATTGTAGTCAACAACAGGTTGTAGATTTTAAGCAAGTTGATTCCCATGTCCACCAGTTCAAGGGTAGCAGTTCCAGGTATCCAATTTTCCTTTTCTGCCATACATTTTTAGGTTTTTGTCATTGACTAAACTACTTTAATTGATGCTTGAAGTTGTATCTTTTTGGTAGACAAGTGATACATCTTGAGTGAATTTTATTGTGATCAAAGATTTAGCCGAATTTAGGTTATTGAATGGAAGTCTTTTAGGAGTTACTAGTATCCCCATTAATCAGAATCTCTGTTATATTTTGCAGCATAGGTGCACAAAGAGTAAAGAATGCTTGTATGGCTTTTAAAACCTTCTGCGAAGAGAAGAACATTGAAGGGTGGGTATAGCTTGATTCTTTTACAATTTTTGCCTTTATCTATCTATCTATTTGTATTATAAGGGTTTGGGTTTTTAGAAGATTTACATAAAAAGATTTGACTTTGTAGACATTAAGAAAACATGTTGTTGGAAATTTTGTTTTCTACCATGTAAATCATAAGTCATTGGTTTTTTTTTGCACATAGTGGTAAAGTGGTTAATTGGTATCAATGCGTAGAAAGATGATATTAGATTTACATACAAACAACATCCAAGGGTGTGTCCTTCTGGTCAATGAAGTGGGCTAAGAACCATGAGATCTCGGGTTAAAATCCCAGTAGAGACAAAAACACTAGGTGTTCTCTTCCCACCCTAGACTTGAGAACCATAAGGTCTCGGGTGGCAGGCATCCCGTAGAATTAGTCGAGGAACACGCAAGTTGGTCTGGACACAAGATTATAAAAAAATTAAGATTTACCTATGATCATGTGGTATATTCTTGGTCGCACACAAAATACATCTATAGGGCATTTTCTAAATCTGACATTATTTGATGCTAATATGGCTTTTCATTTACGAAGGTACAGGTCTAGAACCTTCCAATTTATCTTTTTTCAGACATTTCTACTACATTATAATTGCAGTACCAATGTTGTCGTGTCTTGGTGGCCCCACCTCAAGCATCCTGATCTCTTTGTGTTTCTGGCTCTCTTTTGGGACATTATTTACATAGTTCCAGTAACTAAACAAAACGAATCACGCCTTCTTGGAGTTCTATGTATACAGTCACTGCAGAATAAAGAACAGAGGGATTTGAGCAGAGATGTTTCTGGTTGGTAAAAAAATAAAATTGGAGTCTAACATGCCACTCCATTCTTGTTCAACTCTTATGCTTGAAATTATCAGATCACAAGAATAGACCAGCTTCACTACTGAGTCTCTAAATCTTCGCAAAATTATTGTTGCCCCTTAGGAGGACACCAGTATGAACTGCCTCTGTGCAGAGATCTTTTCAAGTACCATCTACTCTTTTTTCTGCCTCAAATCTGCTTAAGTCTAAGTATTCTCTTTCTTCACAGTTTGAACATGAAAGGCCAATTTAATTGAAGCATCTATTAGTAAAATCTGGTTCATTTTGTTAAAGACCTCATTTAAAGAGCTAGAAAAGGTATGCCCTAACACTTAAAGATGACGTGGATTACCATACCTGCTGGCATATGGTGGAGTATTTGGAAGGATATGAATAGAAGACGTTTTGATGGACACAAGACCTCAATCTTGGTGGAGTATCTACACATACCGTATTTCTCCAAAAAAATAAAATAAAAAAATCTAGCATTTCTAGTTATGTTATAGTATTATATTGGATGAACTATTGTTCTTTTATACTTGCCATTCTCAGCCAAAGAAAAAGTAAATTGGAGAAACTATTGAATATACATGTATCAACTGTTGTGTAAATACATATGGAAGTAACATCAGTCAGCTAGTAAGACCATATAGCTGTGGTGTGGGTATCTAGAATAGTAACAGGTATTACTTTTTGATTACTTTCCTCGTAGGAACTTTCAAACTCTAATTATCATTTTTGATTACTTTTATGTTATCTCATAAAAGCTAAAGCCTTTAATTTATTAATTGCTTTCAAACATGGAATATATAATCGGAAAATGGTAGTAAGAAACAACGAGACCCATATTGTAACCTTGGGTAATTTGGGATTCAAGCCTTCATGCTGTCTTGTTATTGTGTGGTGCATCTAAGTTTGATTTTTTGAATTTCCTTGTGCAGGTGTGTGCAATGTCTGCAGCAGGTGAAACATGAATATTTTCTTGTGAAGAACAAACTTGAAACCTTGATGATGGTAAGTACTCTTCTACAAATGCTTGGGATTTCCAGGTCTCAGTACCATACTGTTGAAGAAAATGCTATTTAGTACATGATGCTTAAATTTCAATGGGTCAAGTGTGGGGATTCTGATGCTCTGCCAATTTAGATCTTTCACAAATTATTTCGTGATAAAGTTTGACAGGGTACGTGTTATAGGTCATACTATTTGACAAGCAATACCTAGAGGCTGGTGTTTGATAATGAAACAGCCCTCTCAGCATCCCCTCATTTGATTTAACCTTTTCCACTCAAGTAATGTTGGAGTCCATGATTTCCTAGCAAGACATTTTTCATGTTTTCTGCTTATAACTAGTTTAAAAAATTTTAAGTTTTCTTGTCACTTCCTTTTACCTGTTTAAAGCCAGGTTTCTGACATTGAATTCTCTTCCATGATTAGGCTTCATTAAAAACTTTTTATTCCAAAGATGTTGCAACTATGTCCAATACATCAATAGTTATTTCTTCTTCTTTTTTTTTTCTAAGTCTGTAAAATCAGCTAAATTGCAGCTTGTTTATAAAATTGCAGCTGGAGAAGCAAATCTTGGCGGCTGGTGGTAGGATTCCTGACCTGTCATAGCTAGGTGCTAATGATTTGAAGTCCACATCCTGAGACAAAGGGAGTAGAGAGAAAAGTTGGCAGTACAGATGAGATTCAAGATTGCTGGATTGTAATAGTTGTAGATGCAAAGTATTTCCATGTGAATAACAGACCTTTTAGGTGTTGAACTATTTATACAATTCTAGTTGTTGAACTTTTTAACCCTTGAATGATTTACTGTGCTTTAGCCATTATTATTATTAAGTAGTAGAACTTTTCAGCTTGTTGTGTAGTCGTATTATATTGTAAATGCACATGGAAGTTTGTTTGACTGCTTGATATATGTGTAGGTAGTTTCAATAAACAAGAAGTCAGAAAATAGGTAGTCAACTCGATCGTGGGAAAACAAGAGAATTGGTTCTCATCGAGTCCATTATTGGTTTTGGACCTCTATGTTATAATGGTGATGCAGTGTCGTTGAGGTGACATGTAAATGTGCACACTCTGTTTGTTGTCTGTATATACTAGTCATCAATTGGTCATTTTTAATGCAAAGTTGGTGGGGTTGGTGCCATCCCCTCTGCCTCTGAATATATAATCAAGTTCACACCCATGGGAAATTAAGTGGGTGGCCTTCGTATATAATACTCCACTACATTATATTTGTTTGTTCAAACTTATAGATGAAGACTACTCCATCGATAACATTATCCTTTTCTGGCCAATCGACCAAATGATTTCCTATACCTAAAATCATCATTCAGAATGTGTTTTTTTCATTTTAGGGTTTAGGGTTAAAAGACAGAGATATTAGTTCTCTTAGCTTGTGTTTTTAACGAAAATTCTAAATTTAATAGAAATGGTGGGGTTGAATAATCTCTTTGGGAGGAAATGCTATAATGTGTTTGTTTTTTTTCTAGTTATGTATTGTAATGGATGTTTTAGATTAAAGGAGATTCGTGACTAGTGTCCATGAATTATCTGCAAATCTTTTGGCTTTTGTTAAAAGCAAATGTCTGATAATGTAGAATTAGGCATCAATCATTGACATATATAGTTGCAAATTGGGACATATTCAATATGTACCAGCTACCTTTTGTTAGCGACCTTTATACTTTCTTTTTTTTTGGGGAAAAAAAGAAAGGCTTTTGTAAGAATATTGGAACAAGACATTTTTTCTCTTTTTTTTGACACAAATTAAAAAAGAATCATTTTGTAACTACTACTACTACTTTGCTTTGGCTTTAAAAAGGAAATGGTGGGGAATGGGAACCAATAATATCATAACAACTTCTAAGAACCAAGTATCATGTCTTGTGAAAAGCAATTATGATTACTTTCTCTATATATAATATAATTAACTCATTATTAGCCACTTCATAATCTTTTTGTTATCACTCTGTCTCAACCTATCAACCTTACTCTTTGTCAAAGAAGTTTTTAAAAAATTATTGAGTTTAGATGAATCTATAAAATTATATTAATCGTTCATGTTTGTTAATTATTGAGCTATGACTTCTCACTCTACAATCTACATGTTTGTATTACCTAAATTGATATTAAAACTCTCTTTAATAATTAACTTAATTCAGCACAAATAATATTGAAATCACAGTGAATATTAATATTAACATTGATTATATCAAGAGTGAAATGATATCCAATATAAAGTGATATTGAGTTTAATGTTTGAACGAATGTACGTAAATAATTTTTTTTTTCAAATCATTATCCTTATTCTTTAAGAATTGTATAAATATAGTGTCTGAGATATTTATATAAAACATTAAATTATTTCATAAAAATTTTAAATTGTTACATATATAATGTCTTCGTTTTAGATGGTAATATAGAAATTTCATAAAGGTAAAATTAAAGAGTAAAATGATCGGCAAAGAGCACGATCCAACGTTGAAGGAGGTAGGGTCCAAAGTAGAGGTGGAGCTAGGTGGGAGTCCATGAGTTCAAACGAATCCATTAACTTTTTCAAAAAACATATATTTGTATAAGAAAATTAAATAATATAAATATATATTTACATGTGAATCCTGAAACAAAATTATTTTAGAACCCCAAATTCTTAACGTCAATACCTAACAAAGACAATAGGGAGAAGATGATTGGTCAACTGTATTTTGCTTTTTCTTCCCACAGTTCCTCCGTGTGTGTTGTTCACCCCCACACTTATTGCATCTTTCTTTCTACCAATATAATAATCAGAACAAAAATCATGAGAAACCTTATACTAAGTAATATCTATTGATTTTAGGCTTCTAAGTTACGGTGGAGAAAATAAATATCTGTCCTTTTTTTTTTCTTCCAGTTTTAAGTATGACGATAAGAGTTTTTTTTTTTGGAGGATAGTGAAGTGATAAAATTACCATAAAAATTTTGTTGATTGAACGTGAAATGACCATCTCATCATCCTAATTTTGTTTTTGGAATTCTAATTCTAGTACTCTATGCACTGATATCGGACATTACATGCAAGAAAAATAACTAAAAAGAGAAAGGCGGTTATGGAATTATGACAAATTTAATTTAATTTAATGTAATGTAAATCAAGTAAGTTGAACAATACGTAAAATCAATGTGCCAAAATTAAAGTTGACTACACATGTAACATTTTGCTAAACATAACACAAACATAGAATTAATTTGAAAACTACTGGAAAGCTAGTCATTCCACAGAAATTTAAGACATCAAAATAATTAATTGACTAAAATAAATAGTATCTCGCTAGTCCACAAACTTATTTAAATTTCAATTGTGTTTATTGAAAACAAATAAACATTTTAGCTAATATTAGTAAAGGTGTATACTTTGTACAAGGAGGATAAAAGATAAATGAGTTGAAATCGTGTAATTTCATTTATTTTAGGCTAAAAACAATAAATATATATAGTAGTAGTTAATACAAAGATAGAAGAAATTAAAAACATAGTAATAAATAAGGAGAGATTGCTGATTGTGCAAGCTGACAAGTGCTGATCTGTCACTCCGAAGTTGAGGTTCGTAATATCCAGGTAGGCTCGTACAACCGTTTGGGGTTACGAACCTCTTCCCGATAAACAAAATTAAAAAGTATAACCCAAAAAACAATTCACTCTGTACCTCCTGTCTGTCTTGTAAAGTGACCGTAGGAACATCAATTCATTCATCTTCTTCTCTCCTAAACCATTAATTTCAGCCATAACCAACAAAGCTTTTGCTTTCTTGTGAAGCATTCCCACTTTGCCTTTGCTGTTGGTTTCCATTAAAGACAGCCTTTCCTATCATTCTTCTCTTCAGCTATACGGTAATTATGATACCATTCTTTCTTCTTCTGCTTCTTCTGCAGAGCACTAGTTTCTCTATACATGCCATTTTAGACCCAATTGATTTCTTAGCTTTACAAGCGATTCGAAAAGGATTGGATGATTTGCCCGGTTCCAACTATTTTGCTTCCTGGGATTTCACTTCGGAGCCCTGTAACTTCGCCGGAGTTTACTGCGATGGAGATAAAGTGATCGCCTTGAATCTCGGTGATCCCAGAGCAGGATCACCAGGGTTAACTGGAAACTTGGATCCTTCTATTGGAAAACTCTCTGCTCTTGCGGAGTTCACGGTGGTTCCGGGTCGGATAACCGGTGCATTGCCCGAAAGTTTTTCTCAGTTGAACAAGCTGAGATTTCTAGGAGTTAGCCGGAACTTTCTCTCCGGTGATATTCCGGCGTCATTAGGCCTTCTCCGGGAGCTACAAACTCTTGATCTTAGTTTCAATCAGCTGACCGGGAGCATCCCTTGGGCTATTGGAGCTCTTCCGGCATTGTCCAACATTATACTGTGTCACAACCACTTGTCCGGTTCGATCCCACCCTTCGTATCCCAAAGATTGACCCGTTTAGACCTTAAACACAACGCACTTTCAGGTACCCTTTTGCCTAATTCATTTCCTTCATCGCTTCAATACTTGTCATTGTCATGGAACCAGTTCACCGGTCCAGTAGATTATCAGTTGAGTCGGCTGAACCAGTTGAATTACCTCGATCTTAGCTTGAACCGATTCAGCGGGTGCATTCCGGGAATTTTATTTACTTTTCCACTGACAAATCTTGAGCTGCAAAGGAATCAATTTTCGGGTCCGGTTTTGCCGATTTCAGAGGTGAGAATTCCGACGGTGGACATTAGCTTTAACAGGTTTTTCGGGGAGATATCTCCGTTGTTGTGTAATGTGGAGAATTTGTATCTGAACAATAACCGGTTTACGGGTGAGGTTCCGGCGTTGTTGGTGGAGCGTTTATTATCTTCAGGAATCCAAGTTTTATATTTACAGCATAATTTTCTGACGGGGATTGAGATAAATCCGAGGGTGGAAATTCCGGTGAGCAGTTCCTTGTGTTTGCAGTATAATTGCATGATTCCGCCGGTTGAGAGCGCTTGTCCTTTGAAAGCCGGGAAGCAGAAGAGTAGGCCTACAAATCAGTGTGTGGAGTGGAAGGGGCAGCAAAACAAGAATACTACTACTGGATAAATAAATCATCCATTATTCTTTCGTTGAATTCAATTTCATTCTATATAAAAAAAAGAGTTAGTAAATGTGCATAAAGGAGAGAAAAATCCCATCTCTGTGTGAAGCAGCCAAAAGAGTGACCAACAATTTTGGCATTTTATTTTTGTGATAGCTAGCCTATTGAATTTACGGATCTCAAATTGAAAGAGATTATATTATATATTCCTTCCTTTCCTTTTTAGTTTTTGTGGATGACACAAAATAGATCAATGCTGCTACTGATTGTTTGTTTTTCATTGGGTTGAGATTCAAGTTACCCTTCTCCTCCACTTATTATATATAATGTTTGTTTGGGATACTCAACTGACACAGACAGACAAAGTAACGTATACGTTACAAGTCAAATATTTATTTATTTTCCTGGATAAGTTGCAATACATACGTTCAATTGTCGTCATCATTAATACATTACACCATACCAATGAATCAGAGTCACGCGAAGCCATAAACGCACAAAATTGAGCTGTAAATTCCATTTAACACGATCTATCTCAACAATTTGTATGTCAATTAATAATGTTGGTTGCATCTTAATTATTATCTGATACAGTATTATTAACTGCTAAGGGGATTGTTTTTTTTCTTCATGAAACGCACGTGGAAAAGAACAAGTTACTCCCCTTTACACAAACAAAAACATAATTTAAAACGAGGGAGGCGAGAGAAAGATGGAGAGCGATGAGCAAAAACTTCAGGAAAAGAGTCAAATGACAACATTTTGCTACGGGACATAATTAAATCAAATTATTATTGTGACATTTAATTTAAATTAATCATTTGCTATTATATATAATTTTTCCATCAACCTACAAACATGTGGTTGCCAATGTCATTGGGCTTTACATGCATGAATAGTAATTTGCCCATTAGTGTATGCAATGTTAGATTTGTGCACTAAATTACTCTTTAATGTTAATATATGTACCTCAACTTCAGTTTCTCCAAAAATAATAATCTAGAGATAACGTATGTATACCTGATGTGATATTCTTTCACTCTTTTTAACTTGAACAATAAATACAATTGAATTCTTTTCATGTTTAAAGACATGAAAAAATCCAAACTTGTGTAATGATACATTTTGTCAATATTAATAAGACTAAACAAAAACACAATTTCATGACAATGACTTCACCTTCTCATTAAAATCACGTTTCTTTAAACATCCAGCTCTTTAATTAGATTGAACCATCCATGTCTCACACCCTCTTTTCCATTTTGAACTTCAACAACATATTTTATGTTTAAACTCCCTTCTATGCTCTAAACATTTTTTCAATCCTTAATTAATGCAAGCAACATAGATCAATCCTTCGGTTTCAAAATAATTTTTTTTACATACAAAATGATATAGACCATTAGTGATTCCAAAAATTTTATCAAGGAAAATCAAAATGCATATTAGTAAAAATAATAATTTATTTTCTTGTATATGACATATCTTTTAAACTAAAATCATAAGATTTAAAAGTTCTCTTTATACTTTTTTAAACTCAATATCAAGGACGAAGTAAGACAAACAAATTGAGTATTCATAAAGCATCCGTACCCCGGTTGACCTCTCAGAAATTTCATAAAAAGGGCTTTCTAGAGATCCCCAATGACCAATCCTCGAAGGATCAGAAAAAAAATGAGCCAGGATCTCCTGCGGGAATGATTTGGAAGATCCAAAACCAAAGATAGTGGTATGTGAGATCAGTGGCGGAATGATGAGGATCTCTGTGAAGGGGGTTCGAAGTATAAAATAGAAAACACATAAAAAAACATGTATATGGAATACGTGATATCAAAAATAGATGTAATTTATTTAATACACATTGTATCCAAGTGGATTCACATGTATTTGAATACAAAGAAAATCTCTCTCACCACTCTCCCATGTACCTAGTATTCCAGATACATGCGAATCATTCAAAATACATACAAATACTTGTATCTAATATATATTTAGTGTGATTCACATGTATTTGGTTCAACCGTTTCCTTATTTTTGTATATCTAGTCACAAAATACATGTACTACTTAAAAAAGACAGTCTTAATTAATGGTATGAGACATAAAATTTTAAAAGTATGAGTGATAATAGTATGTGTGATAGAGAAGTTTGAGTAATTATGTTTACAAAAACTTGGAATCCATGCTAATTTTCTTATGGTGTTTAAGGATGTTGTCAATAGGAGACTATGCAGCCCAATTGCTATGGCAACCCTAAATAAACTTTTTTGGCCGAAACAGGTACTATAAATTTTAAAGAAAATTAAGAAATGTTGTTTAATTTTCTGCTACTATAACCAAAGAGTATTTTTTGTTGTTGGTACTTGTACTGCCATACATGGTTTAATGTATGTATATATAAAAGCTCAAATTTCAAATTCTAAACTAGTGGCTGGCGGCAATGAAATGAAAAGTGAAGCGGCAAAACTAAATTTGACGATCCCAGTGAAACTGAATATCCAATAGAATAACAACACGTTGGCGATCCGCGTGAATCACCCTTTTCTATATATATAAACAACCAAACCAATTTAGTTTTTCATTATCAACCTCATCTCAAATTCAAAGCTTTCAAAAAAAGATATAAGAAATGAGTTCTACAGTTGAAGCAAAGTCCGCTGGTGGTCGAGGTAAGGCCAAAGGTTCAAAAAAATCAGTGTCCAGATCTCAAAAAGCAGGTCTCCAATTCCCTGTTGGCCGTATTGCTAGGTATCTGAAGAAAGGTCGTTATGCTCAGCGTCTTGGCTCTGGTTCACCTATCTATCTCTCTGCTGTTCTTGAATATCTTGCTGCTGAGGTTCGTTCCTTTTTTTTTAAAGAAAAAAAAATAGTATTATTCTTGGCTGATTTATCGAAATTTGCAGGTGCTAGAGCTTGCTGGGAATGCAGCTAGAGATAACAAGAAGAACAGGATTATTCCAAGGCATATACAACTGGCCGTGAGGAATGATGAGGAACTTAGCAAGCTGTTGGGGTCGGTCACCATTGCTAATGGTGGAGTTCTGCCCAATATTCACTCTAATTTGTTGCCCAAGAAGAATGGCAAGGGGAAAGTGGAGTCTGCATCTCAGTCTCAAGAGTTTTAAATTTTATGTTAAAATTATTTCTGTGAATGACATGTTTGCTTCTGCCTTGTCACCTGATTTGCTATTCCGTCTAACAAAAACAATGAAATGAAACAAAAATGTAAACATATCCCCTTGCATTTGGTGGTGTCTTGTGTCCTTGTATCCATTTTTCTTCCTTTGTAACTTGGAACAACAACAAATGCGCACATTTTAGACATTGTTAACCACAAAAGTAAAAAAATTTCATATGGTATCTGTCGGACACGTTAGTTGTTCATAGTAAAGTTAGCAATGAGGCAAACAAATAGAAATATAAATTCCCAAGGCATACGTCCGTAATTCATCTCCATAGATTTGCACTGGAGTAGTCGTGTTTTGATGAGAAATGATGACCATTGCAGATGGAGCCCTAGATGACATGCAATGCTTGTTATTGAATGCGATAACTCATCTGTTTTTTGCACAAACAAACGATCGATTATTCCTATCCAAATTTCAATTGCCGCGGGAGAGAGAGAGACAACAAACAAATACTCTACTCTACATGTTTAAGAAGAACAATCATGTGTGCATTTATCATTCTTGAGCCACTCCCAAAGGATGGACAATACAAATGCCTTTTAACAGAATATTTTTTTAAATCGAGCTTCAAAACACTGCAACTTTTCATTAGAATTATAAATTTATGATACGACGATTCAATAATTTAACATGCAATAAACATCTTCATACCCTCACATCCATAACATATGAAGAATTTAACTTCAACCAATTATATTAAACCAAATATAATTTAACAAAGGTATCCAAACAGCACATTGGTGGTAAATATAACATTAGGAGGATTTCTGCACTGCAACACATGTAACGACTCAAGAGAATGTCATCACTGGTACCTGATGTCTGCGATGCTGCTTAAGAGGCACTAGCCATCGATTCTATAAGGAGCTTGTAACCTTCTGGGACAGCTGACTGTGTAAGCACACATTCTGCCAATGCAGGAACATCTGCATTAATGTCCAGAAACTTCGCCAGCAACAGTAGCAGATGGAAATCTGAGATTCGCTTCACAAAAGAAAGACTCTTTGTTCGATTGAAATGGTCCTTCAATGCATTCATGCTCACTGGAATAATCCTGTTTTCAATGGGAAATGATGAAGAAAGTGGACCCTGCACATGAGATGAGACCAAATAAGAACCAAGTGCTTCAAATAAATATCACCAGTATGAAAGCAAAGGACACAAGACAGGGAGAAAGGGGTTGAAGGAACCTCTTAGCATCCATCCAACAATTTGTAATTGATACAACGCACATATGTGCCAAAAATATATCAAAAAGGAAAGGAAAAGAAAAATGATAAAATAACAGGTATCTTCATGAAACTGTCAAGGACATTCTGCAGGGTTTGATCTATTCCAAAACCACTAGGCAGGAACCTATTCCTAAGCCTTTTTGCATCTCTTCCAGCTCCAGTTTTACATTAATATATATATATATATATATATATATATCAAAACTGAAAACTTCCACCAAGTCCTGGACTTTGAAAACTGGTAAAGCTGCCCTATTCCAAATCTAGTCGACATTGGATGTCACATGCTAGAAAACTCTTTCAAAATTATTTTGGATTCAAGACAGAAAACAGAAACAAAAGGAACATCACCCAGCACAGTGGTTGATTTGAGGTTGGTCCAAGTGCAGAGACTGCTATTACATGATTCTTAAATGATTTGATTCAAATTAGGTTGCATATTCTCTCACTAACTAAACCTTATCACAGTTCATCAATTATATCAGGTGATAAAAGCAAAGTGACTATTTTTCTCAGTATATCCTTAAAGAAACTGAGGATCACTCAGACACTCAAACTCCACTGAAGTCAACGGTTGATGCAACATTAACAAACTCAAACTCCACTAAAGTCCACAATTGATGCAACATTAACAAGAGGCCATCTGAACAAACAGAGGAAGAAATTTGGAATATTTTGAATTACAGTTTGGAATACATCAAAATATGCAAGTTTCATGTTGAGCACATACTACCACACCTCAAAGCAAGTGTACTACTCCCTCTGTCCCAATTAATGTGGTACCACTTTCCTTTTTAGTCCATCCTAAAAGGAATGTAATATTTCTATAATAATAAAGATAATTTATTAAAATCCCCCCTTTGCCCTTAGCAAATTGATTAATAGCTACACAAATATCTAGTTTTAATTTAGACTACAAATTTCAAATGTCTTCCTTTTTCTTTAAGTTCATGTCAAGTTAAATGGAGTATAAGCATATTGTAATCTCTGTCCAAAGTCTTATGGCAAGACACTTAAAGTAATTTTACAAAGACCTCTCACTTGAAAGTATATCCCAACCGGTTAGATTTTAGAACCACAGTCAATAGCAACAACAGCTAGCACACTACTGTACTCCATCACCCACGCTATGGGTGACATCAATACCTCAACCAATTTATTTATCACATGATTGACATCAAGCGAGAGGGGATATAATTAGTGAATGAAAACTGAATGAAGAAGAATGAAGAATAACTCCTCAATGGAAAGATTTGATGCTATTGTTCCGTGGTAATTTTCCAGGTCAATCATGCTCAAGCCTAAACATTGAACAGTCCAATGACCATAGGGTAAAGTTCCCTAATTTCACACTTAAACCTATCCCTAGAAATATTCTTTTGACATTACAAAAATAAGCATAGATAAATGAGTTCATGTCTGCAGAAACATGCTTCATGTGAAGCGAAGAAAGTGGAAAAAAGAAAAAAAGCAGAATTCTCCAACCGGGATAACTAATGCAGCTAACAGAATGATGACAAGCTGAAAGCAAATAAGAGAAAAATATATGATAAAACATGCTAAATCACCTACTGAGAGGGGGGGGGGGGGCAAACTACATTATCCAAAAATCTTCAAAAAGGTTACGAATCAAAAAGGATGAGTTAGATGATCTAAAAGATGAGAAAAGTGATTAAGTCAATTGAGACTCAGGATCCTTCTGATCTGCCTAATTCTTATGATGTTCTCAAACTACACAAGAAACCATAGAGTATTAGGTTCTATCATCACCGCCTAACAGGTTCAAATTGTAGGATGAAGTATATGGCAACACAAATGTCTACTTGGGGGCTTTGACCAACACCCGATTCGCTAAAACTACCTAAAACACACAGCTACTTAAATTAAGCATGTGTTTTAATGCCGTAGTAAGGTTTCTCTATTCTCAACAGTTCCAACCAAAGACAATTAAAAAAGGCATCTTTTAATCAATACTTAGATGTTCTACCGCCAATTCTTACCAATAGTGTAGTATTTCTTCTGTTCAGTTCTTTTTGTCACTGCCTTCATTTTTCCCCTCATAGTATGATTATAAAGTTACACACTTTATGCAATTTAAGGAAAGCAAACAAATGTAATTCATCTAGCAACTAATGGAGCACACAAAAAGGATTCAAAGAAAAAGATATGCAATAAATCCAACGCACCTGGTGATCCACAATCTTGACAACAACCAAGAAGAAGTCGTTATCAACTTCTCTTGTGTCCTTGACTCCTACCACCACATCTTTCTTCATCTTGGAAAGCTTTGGATCAATCTCATCCTTAACATCAGTCTCAAACCAGCCTTCCTTGAACAATCTAACACACATATCACTCATCTGAAAAGCCTCAAAATGTACATCGGCAGCGCCATCGTCATTCACCTCAAGCTTCACTATAGCGGTCACCCATTCCTTCAAATCACCCTCCGAATGTAACTCAGCTGCCTGTAAGACTTCTGCAGTTGACATAGTGTAATCCTTTTTATCCTGACTAATTGTCTGAGTAAATATAAACCCTACTTTCCTCATCCCTAATCCAATAGCTATAGCATCCACCAATTTCTCCTCATCAGGATCGCGTAGAAGCAACAAATTTTCCTCGGTCCCTTGCTGGGGCGGCTCATAAATAAAATGGACTTCCACTTTGCCTTCAGGGGATACTGTACCATACATAAAACCACCCCTTTTGACAGCAAAGGCGAGTGTTTCATTGACATAATGTTGAAAGGCATTGGCGGCATCACGATCGAAGGAAACGAGTTCGCAGTGAGGGTTCTCTTGTCTAGTAACTCGCATTTGTTTAGCAATTAGGTCGTCCATGGTCATCTTTCTACCGAATGAACCGGCGGGCTGGACGGTGGGACCGGGAATGGTGCGCTCACCCTGGTAAGCAAGATAAAGGATAGAACCGTGAGTAAGGTTGAAAGAGGAGATGGGTGTATGAGGGTTGTCCATATCAGTGAAGCGAGACCAATCATCTGGGGTTTTAGCGAGCAAAAGGTTCTGATTGGAAGATAGGGTTTGCGATTGAACTGGAACTCGAAGTTGGGATTCGATTTGGGACTTGAGTTGGGCAATTGTGGCATGTGGGTTGTCAATTGTGACTCGCTCTAACCCATCTCTGCTTCTGATTCTGATCATCATCTTGGTTGTATTACTATGGTGATTGATAATGTATAGTGCAGGTGAATCTGTATGGAAGTTGGGGAGGACCGACGAAGAAGAAAGGAAGTAGAAACTTTAACTTTGGCTTGTAGAATCAATAGTCCATTTATATACTACTATTAGCCAATAAGCAAAGCATAAATTCGTCTCCTATTCTATTTTGAATTTCTATTTCTATTCCTAATTAAACTTGGGCTCGGACAAGTTTTGGGCTGCAAAATCCTAATTTGATTGCCACAACATCACATTCTATTTTACTAATTGGCAAACACATAGCCCCTTTTTCAACTGACAGCATGGTGTTCTTTTTTTAATTGGAAAATACTCCGTGACTTTTATATTTTATGGTTCTAAATTAAAGTTAAGATTAAATATGTAAAATCATGTTTTGATTTTGTGGCCTTAAACGTGCCACCTAAGAAGTTGAAATTAAAATATTATAAAAGGAAAATCATTTTTTTTAAACAAACTAAAACGGAAAGGAGAGTATTCTCTTCTTTCAATGCCCACATGATGTATTTATTTAATTCTTTCTTTCTTTTTCTTCATTACTTTGAATAAATGATGATTTACTTTTTGGTTAATAGTTTTACATGTTTGAGTTCTATAAAATATTTGCTCATTGTATTTATTTTTTCTTTTTTCGCTTTTAAATTTTTGATAAATTTTTGATGCCTACGTGTCAATTTCTCTAACTGTTAGCCTTTGATCTCTCTCTTTTATAGTCGTTCAAATTTTTTCGAGTATTAATTTTTGAAATTTAAGGTTATATATAATTTAGGTAAAAATTTATATAATAGTAATTGATTGCAGGTATCAGTAGTCACATTTAACAAAGTTATCTTAAATTATTCATGAAAAAAAGGAATTTGATTTTAATTTTGTGGATTTTCCATCTAGAACTCTAAATTAGTCATGTAAGTTCTTCTCGTTATCCGATTCAACTTATGTGTTTGCTATTGAGCATTTAAAAATTTCATGTGCAATCCTCATGTGACACTGAAGAAAGAATTTGAAATGTACACAATTTTTGAGTGAATGAATACACAAATATGTATACATGAATGCAATGTATACATAAAGTTCACGATTAAAAAGACTATTCAATGTAGTGTATACATATTATAAGTGAATGAATACATTAAGTGTTTGATTCTTTAACATGTATACAGTGGAGGGGATAACATAGCTATAAATATATATTAATTATAACTGAATGAATACATAAAGTGTTTGATTTTTTAATATGTATACACTAGAGGGGATAATATAGCTATAAATTTATATCAACACTAAGTGAATGAATATACCATTTTTATTCATAAAGTGTTTGAAAACAAGTATGCATTTTTCAAAATAATTAATTGAGTGTATAATAGGTAAAAAAAAATTGTCCTTTCTTGATTTGTAAGAGTAGACAACTAAAAAAGGAAAAATTGACAAGTAATTAAGGAGGAGAAAGTATATATGTGTCATTTCCCCAATTTGATTTGGTAGGAAATGTTTTCACTTACATAAAAGTCACAATTCATTATAAAACTAGATTTTTTTTTATAAAAGTCACAAGTCGTTATAAAACTCGCAATTATTCATAACAATCATAACTCGTAAGTAAAAGTAAAAACTCTTTCACTTAATATTCATATATTTTTAAAAAACCAACACTATAAATCCTTTTTTTTTTTCATTATGTCATTATCAAATCTACCTGAACTTTATTATTTATTTAATTATATGTCTTTTAAAATATCGCCAATTTTGATCTACCTTTGTATTTTTTAAACAAACATCTTTACTCGCCATAATTGCACTTGAGGAGTGACACAAGTTTGTTTTTCAATTTGTATAATTGGTTGTAGTTTAGAATAAACAGAAATATGAGGAGAGTGTGATTCAAAAAATCAATATATATGAGTATTAGTACTAGTATAATCACAATTAGAATAAAAGATGGATAAATGTGATGTGTTAAGTGGACAAAATGTTGCTTATTTGTTTATTGGTGATAATTTTTCATAAAGACAAAAAGGTTAAGAAAATATTTAGAAGATGTAATATGAATGGAACAAAACTGATTTAGAGAAGATTAGATAGATACAAAAAGAATAGGATTAGACAACAAAATAAATGATTTGCATATAGAGATTGAAAATGAAAGAAAATAGAGATTTGAGAACTGACATAGAAAGCCTTTTCTCTGTCAACTCAACTCAACAACTGTAGAAAAAATTGCATATATAGTATGAGTTGATGTGAACCACACATGTTTATTTAGAGCTTATTTTTATGGTGAATTTGAATTAAGTTGAAATTATGTGATATATAATAGCCAAATAAAAACTAATGGAGATGGTCAATGCATATTCTAGTTAGTGGTTTTTGATGGTCCCACTCCCATTAACTTTTCTTGTTAATAAATACTACTTTTTATATTTGACATATTAAAGTAGGGTCTACTTTATAGTGAAAGTTGGCATAACATTTTGAATTTGAACAAAACCATTTAATGGCCCATTCCCAAGGCCTTCTCCTTCTTTCTTAATTAGCCCAGCCCAGCCCAGCCCGTCATACAACTTGTAGCCGTTGTTACTCCTCCCTTTTTACTTCTACTTCTATTACACTAATAAAATAATCCTGGTTTAATTTAATTTTTGAAAAGCATAATATGACAAATAAAAATAAACAGAGAAATTTATAACGTGGAGCAATCATATCAATATTCAAAAAGATTTATGATATTTATATGTTGATTGTTAATATTTTGTACCTCAAAAAACAATTACATTGTAGATTAGCCAATGTTTTTGTCTTTGCAAATTAGTGTAATTCATTTATTTTCCTTTGCAAATTAGTGTGTAAAGGGACAAAGATCTCAACTGGTTAGCTGCATTTGGAATCCACCAACGGTCTGGAATCTCCTTTTCTATAATTTTAGCTCAAAATATTATTAATTATATGTGTATCATCCATTAACAAAGAAAAGAAATTAATTAGATGTCAAGTAAATATCGCTTGAACAAAGTTATTTAATTTGTACTAATAATATAAGCTTTTTCAACTAAAATAGATATTTTTTCTTTTAAAGTGTATTTATTGAGGATGATTGGGTAATTAATCGTAGTACAAGTTACTCCATTAATTAAATTGTTAGATTATTAAAGAAAGTTGGTGAAAAGCAGGAAAGAGTGGCATTATTGAAATTGTTGAGTAATGAAAGGGGTTTGTTGTCATTGGACATAAGAAATTTGAATGGAGTGGCCGTTCCGTTTGTTTAAAACTGGCTCTTGCTCATTAAAATTTAAAAAAGATCCACTTTATAGAGATAGAGAGAGAAGAGGAAGAGGAAGAAGAAGAAAACTCCTCCAATTTTTATAGAGAGAGAGAGAAATGACGGGGTTGTTAATGGTGACGACAAGGGGAGGAGGCAATGTGAAGAAGGATTCAAAGTCGCAAAATCACCAGGAGTTGTCTTTGTTGGATTTCATATTAGCAGGTCTAAGGAAATCAATGGTGTCTTGTCGTGTAGATCGACAAGAAGATGTTGTTTCTGCTGTGGAAATAGGTTGGCCCACCAATGTCCAGCATCTTACCCATGTCACTTTCGATCGATTTCATGGATTTCTGGGTCTTCCACTCGAGTTTCAAGTCCAAATCCCATGTAGAGTACCAAGTGCCAGGTTTCCTTCTTTCTTATAGCTCAGACTAAAAGTTTATCCATTTTCCTGAGTCTTACTCTACACTAGTAAAATAAATAGTTCTGTTTTGTGTTCGATTGAATAGTTGAGCAAACGCAGTAATTTAAAGCTCCAAACCGCCGCTGAATTTGTAACCATTTAATTTAATTTGCAGCGTCAGCGTGTTTGGCGTATCTGCAGAGTCAATGCAGTGTTCTTATGATACAAGGGGCAATAGTGTCCCAACGATTCTCTTGTTAATGCAAGAACGTCTATACTCACAAAATGGTCTTAAGGTAAAAGAAAAAGAAGAAATTTTTTTCCACCAAGTTATGTTCTTGCCTTCTCACTAATTATATGTGGACAGGCTGAAGGAATCTTCCGAATTAACCCAGAAAATAGCGAGGAGGAGCATGTAAGGGACCAGCTAAATAGAGGCATCGTGCCTGAAGACATGGACGTTCATTGTTTGGCTGGTCTCATCAAAGCCTGGTTCCGACAACTCCCATCAGGTGTGCTTGATGGGCTTTCACCACAACAGGTTTTGCAATGCAACACCGAGGAAGAATTCGTTGAGCTTGTGAAACAGATTAAACCAACCGAGACTGCATTGCTTAACTGGGCAATTGATCTTATGGCTGATGTTGTTGAACAAGAGGATTCCAACAAAATGAATGCCAGAAATATTGCAATGGTTTTTGCTCCAAACATGACCCAGGTAAATGAATATGCAGTTGGTTGTATAAACTATGAACATTTCTTACAAGGATTTGAAAAGCAATTCATTTTTCTTCTTCTTCTGGAATTAGATGTCTGATCCATTAACAGCTCTCATGCACGCTGTTCAAGTGATGAACTTGCTCAAGACCCTGATCATGAAAACATTACGAGAGCGTGGAGAAGCAGAAGATGGAGAATATTCACCCATGTCGTCTCCTTCTTCTCGTAGACAAACGGATGAGGAATTCGACTCGCAACAAGAGATGGACACTAGCTGTGAATCAGCATCAGATGATGAGGACCAACATCGCTACAGCTACAACACGGAAGTCGAGTCATTGAGTGAGATAGAAGAAAGCTTCTTGCGACAGTTGGATGAGAATGAGCATGCAAAAAATGACTTCAGGAAACAGTTGGAAGGAATCTTGGGCAGAGAAAATGTTATTTCCGAAAATGGAGATTCTTCTTCTGTTTCATTTTCTGACAGTAAAATCGAAACTTCTGGCTTGAGCACTAGCGATGGTGAAGACTCAAGATACACTACTTGTGTTACTCTGGAAGAAAAAGTGGAGTCGAAGAGACCAAGTGCAAGCATGGAGGATGTCGATAGGGTAGAGGTAGAATCTGCTGTTTCTGTGCAGTAGTTTATAGCAGTGAGTGATATTGAATCTTGCATTTTTTGGATGTAAAAAGTGTGTTGTAGGCCTTGGGATGGTTTGCTTGTGAATCACTCGTGCTTGATTGATTTCTTTGTTTTGCTAGCTAGCTATAAGGATCTCTAACATCAATGGTGTACGAAAAAGGTTTGTTGATGAAGATTGAAAAAGTTATCAAGATTAATGATGTTATTTAAGAGACAATAGTAGTGAAAATGGAAATATCTAGTGTTGAAGTTGCTATAAAAATAGAAAATGATCTCTACTATGGTTTGAACTATTGCTTTACGTTTGTGTCTTCATGTAATAAGAAAAACAGTAGGAAGATTTTATGAAGCCAAGCATGTCTCCCAGAAGAGCCTATATTCTGGTCCATTATTTATCTCTATGGCTTACTGTAAATGGAAACAGACAAAGCTGTTCTGTTTAGCTTCACTGAATATTTGTTGCAAAAGAAGGAAACAAGGAGCTGAAATTGACTAACAAGGACACAATGAAAACATCAGTTGATCTCAAATTAAAATCATCAAACTGAAAATATGCACTCCAACTTTGTCTGACATCAATTGATGGTGAGTGTAAACTTAATGACAGTCATATCAATTAGAAGAATCAATGAATTTACAAATGTTACAGATCAGAGTGGTACAAGGGAACATTCAGTTGCTATGTCACTGCTAAGTGGGAGGCACTGGCTGCAAACTCCATATATAGTGAGTGGCTTAAGTATTTATTTTCTCTTTTAAGCTGAATGAAACCTCCCGTCTAGTTGGAAACCATTCATTCTATCATTTTGATTGCAGCGTCTGGTGAGTCGTAAGTTACATATACTGCAGAAACAAGTTCAATCATAACACCGAGTGTTGAAAACGGAAAAGCACCTTCTTACACCAACAACAAAAAGAATGGGAAGCTATATAGTGTGTGTTTAGCAGTTATAGCCTTGAAAAGTGAAAAGGACATCATGTAATCAAAATAAAAAAGAGAAGAGAAGGGGGAGTTTCGAGAATCGAACTCGGGACCCAATCATACCACTAGACCAAACGCCCTCATTGGGTTCATACCATTTTGAGATGAGTTGCCAACAAAGTTGTAGTTGTTGGATTTCGACATTATACTATTCCTTTAACTGCAACAAACTCTGCCCACCAATCACGCTGAAAATATTCCAAATTGCCATGAATGCATCTCTCTGTTTTTGTTTAATTACCCACTATTCAATGCCTTGCCTCCAGTAACAAGGAATTTCATTCTTAATTTTTACAATTGTTTTTTCAATCAAATGCATAATAACATCAGCAGCTGTATGAATCATGTTCCAGTAATTTTCATCATCTAACATAACAAGTATTATTGCCCTTTATGGGATATATGTTTCTTCCTATTATTACAATCATAATTTATATACATATATCCCATGTAAATCATAAGAATTTTTTCAGAAACCTCATCTTCTATGGAGTTGTCAAATATCATCCTGATTTTCTTCTAAATGAATCAAAATTGCTCATATACAATCCTCCGCATAAAATCTACTGGTGCTGCACAAAAACACAAGTAGAAAGAGTTACAACCATTGCTTTCTAATATACTACGTTTTAATAGTTCCTCATTTCCATGAGTTTTATGTTTTTTATTCTCTGGTCATTAAAAAGCTATCAGATTAACAATTCAGAATTAAAGCATACTAATTGGGAGTAAGGAGCCCTTATGCAAGAGATTAACAATCACCAAATTAAGCATAGCTAAATTTTGCATATAAGATCCACTACATAATTATACAACTTTAGTACCTTAGACCCTTGGCTCAAGGGAAAAAAAATTATCACTCCAAAGCAGTAAATAACGGACATAAGGTTCTTAAAATTTTTATGTAAAAAATTATGGGGATGAGAGAAAAGCTACCTAATCCATTGGTGAACAATTTAAACTGCCCAAGTGCCTGCCGGACAAACATCTCAACCCCACTCACCACTGTAGCTCCAACCTCTGTAGCTTCCTGCAATAACCGTGTATTTCTAGGTGTGTAAACTGCATCAAATACTAGTTCGTATGATCTCAATGCCTCCTGAAACAATAGAATAATTGCGGAAAAGTTCAGAACGTTTGCATTTTCCCATGCAAACAGAGAACATGTAATACATGTTACTTTTATCGAAGACTATGCAAGAAAGGCAACCTTTGAGATAGGAGTTTGATCAGACTTTGGCTGCATGCCCACAGCAGAAGCATTTGCAAGAATCATTCCCTTCTCAGGGCAGAAATCGTTCAGATGTTCATATGGCAAAGCGTCACAGGATACTGCTGCAGCCAGAGCTTTTGCTCTCTCTATTCAAAGACAAAATTGCAATAAATGGAAGGAGACATATGAAAGAGCAAAAGATCACATATCCATAATCCTTAGGGAGATATGAGGTATTACCATATTTGCGGTTGAATATTACAACCCTTGCCCCTCTGCTTTTGGCACCAAAAGCAATAGCTCGCCCTGCACCACCTGCCCCAACTAATACAAACAATTTCCCAGCAATTGGAGAAACATTTGATGCATGGCCATTGGTCTTTTGTCTCTCTGTTTACACACAAAATTTAATGGAGGGTACATACCAAGGATGGGCAGGGGGGGACTAAAATATTGAAAACAATGACGATAGTATTATTGTTATTCAAATATGTAATGCAATTGAAGCCAGTAACTAAGACAGACTATCTCCACCTTCTCCTGCAGACACACTAAATTATGCTTTATCAGGTGGGTAGGGGGGATGAAGAGGAGAGACCAGGCCCATTTAAAAATCAGAATTGTCTCACGTAAAAGACAAAAATGTGTAATCATCTGAATTCTGGGAAAAAATTGCCTTGAAAAGAATTACATAATAGACCACTAAACTACATTGATTAAGATTTTCACTCGTACCTTTCTAGTAAGAGTATTAAAAAAGTTTGTAACTTCCAAATGAAGAATAATCGGTACCTCTAAGTGCATCTTCAATTGCCGTCACACAAGCCTCACAATCTGTATTATAACCAATGAGCTTGCCGTCAGAAGGCCTCCTTATAATTGTGTTTACAGCTCCTATAGACTGATTCCAAAGCATGATACAGTTAGAAAGTTTAAAAATAAGATAATTTAGCCACAAAATGTTCTGGAATGGTTAAACAGAAAGAAGTATTGTACAGAAATGGCATCTGAACTTTCAAGATACAGAGCTAATCTATATAACAAATTCTGCTTCCATGCAAGGACAATAGCATTCTAGTCCACATGAGAATATATGAGAAACACAACTTCTTTCCTTTTTTTTTTCTTTGCATAAGTTGATGGCCAACCAGGGTAATATCTCTACTTAGGCTTCAAGGCTAGTTATTCATTAGTCGATTTATGAAAAATAAAACTGATAATATTCTGCTTAATATTCTAGGGTGATTCAAAGGTAGTACTTTTTGTTTCCTATGTTTATATGCAGGCGGCTTCTGTACACATATATAAACAAATTAAGTTTTCATTATATAAGAAGTATTAATGCTGAACTAGCTTCAGCAAAGACATCCCAAAAAGTTTGTGCTTTTATGGGTTCTTCAACTCCCAAAACCTGAAGGTAAGTTACACAACACACCGATTTGCATACACCCTGTATGCTATATAAACCACATTGAGCTGCTGAGTTATGAAAATAGAACATGTTGATATTTTAAACAGGAAAAGCAAATTATAGAAAGCATAGTTTGATAGTTATGTATGTTATGGAGTTAATCAAACCTTAGCAAGTGGATCAACTTCATCACAACACCGTACTGCTGCTTCCTTATGTGGGATACCAACACTACAATATGCAGGCACGTTTGTATCAAAAGGAAATAAGCATGAAAAAACAAAGATTAGCTTAATTACCTGAAACCAGCATAGTCATTGCATGAGAAAACCCGAAAGAATTCCTTGACATTGTCAACTAGTAGTGGGACATATATTCCATTGTATCCTGTATGCCTAAAGGCGGGGTTGTGTAGAAGGGGTCCCTTGCTATGGCCAACAGGATTTGAGATAACACCAAAAATTCTAGTATCTGGGTTGACATATTGGAGTTTATAAACCTGTTTAATGGTGGTCAAAGGTGGCAAGCCAGGGGTGTATTTGCCTCCCAAAGATCCACAAACAAAGAAAGCACCGTATTTTGGACCCAATAGTTGGCTTATAAGTCCTCTATCCCCTGCTGCCCTAACAATTAGAGGGACCTGAGAATGTGTAAGCATATGGAAAACTGGTGCAACGTCTGTAATATAAGCTACATCAATGACAAGTTTGATGATATCTGCTCCTGTGGACTGCAGGTTTATGATGGAATTACAAAGTGTCTCTTTAGTAGGGTTTCCACCATTGACATAAGTAGAAGCAATTATTTTGCTATTTGATCGGCTCTTCATCAATTCAGCAACCACTTGATGGCAGACAACCTAAAAAAACAAACTAATTTTTTTAATTTAATTTTCGGTTAGGTTAGGTTTAAATGGATGGAAGTGAAATGACCTGAGTGTCGACTTCGACGAACTCAACGTCCAATTCCACAGCTAATTTGAGAACTTGGATACATGTTTTCTTCCCCTCAGAATTTATCGGAGATTTTGGCCTGACGTATAACAGCCAATAAATGCATGCGACATGGATATAATATAATTAGTTAGATAAGAGTAATAATAAATACTCTTTTTTCTCTCTCCACGAGTAGTGTAGGTATCACGTGCCTTGATACTATTACTATTATTATTTTTGTGAGGAATCAAACAAAAAAAGGGACTCACTCCATCTCCTCCTCACAAAATCTTAGCTAATCAAAATTAAACCCACCCACCATTTCTGGTGAGGTGGATCTACGTACGCACCTGAAAGAAACTATGGATGGTAAACTTCTTTGCTTGAGTAGTAGTTCAAGTTGTGAAATGTCAGAGAAAGTGAAGTCGTCAATGCAAAGCTCCACCAGATCTGCTCCTTCTTCTTTAGCTTTCTCTATACAACAAGTCATTTCCTCACAGCTTTCACATTCTAATCTTGTGTACACCACCAAGTCATTCTTCAAACCCATAATAATATCTCTCTCTCTCTCTTCTTTAACACTCCATCTCTCTCTCTTTTATATAGGAGAGGGACACAATACATGTGAGTACTTGCATATTTTATATAAAATACACACACACCTCAATCCACAAAAAACAAAAAGCTTTTCATATTATTACTCAAATAAGTTTAAACTAAATAACAGCATCAATAAAATTTACTCTTTACTTAGAGACATTGTTTTTGTTACAGTATAAAATTACATTATGGGTCTTTCCTTTCTTCTTTTTTTGGCCAAATCAAGCAATACAAGTTATCAACTATTCATATCACAACTTTTTTTTGCTTTAATTAGTTGGTGTTTGAATTGCTAATATTAAAAACGGAACTTGTATTTATTTATAATAATTGATGAGCGATTGAGTTGGAAAAAGAGATCCCAAATGTGAAAAAGGACAAAGACAATGTATGATTGAAACACCGAGGGGCCAAAGTTTATTGTCATGAATGATATCACAATTATTGAAGAAAAATTGAATTAGTAAATTCTTATTTATGTGACAAATCCTAATTTTCAAGTGTGTGTTGTAATATAGGAAAAAAGCTAGGTAGGTAGGACGAAGCTAACGCTGCAACCACCTACCCCTAGTATTTTGGAAGATATTTTTTAAACTGAATATCTTTATACGATGTATATTATTTTATAATAGATCAAATTAAATATCTTAAGAAATGTAATTAATAACATTATTCTTAAAAGACTTATTAGAAACAGCCGACCCCACTGCTTACAAGTGACAATTTACTAGACAACAAGTCCGATCCTCCAGCCTCGGGATATGAAAAATTGCTCTGATTGATCACAACAGTGTCCTACCTACTCTCAAACATCAATGGATCGGATCAAATCATTTTTTAAAAGTTATATAATTCTATTTTTTAAAAAGAATTTATTCAATAAACAAGTCGAGAAAAGATTTTTAAATTTCAAATCATTTTTACTCTATTCTTTTAATTTTTATGTACTCTATTTTAGTTATTCTTGATAATTTGATATCTATATGCCAATAATAATAACTACCTGTCAATTCTAAATTAATACTATCATATTATTCTATTTGGATTCATTAATAGTAACTTTTATGTTCCAAAATACTTAGTTCACTTTTTAAAAAAATTAAAGGGGTAGCTTGAGAGCTAAGGGGAGGATAAACTTTATTATAATGATAATAATAATAACGACGTTAGGGTTTAATTTAATGATTCAAGTGGAATGTCACGGCCGTATGTTTATTTATAGGCACACCCTTCTAAGACCTTCCATCAATTATTGCTTTTAAATCTTGAAATGTAAACTCTACACAGACATCCACCTCCCACAGTCATAAACATTGATGTCAAAACTAGTTGGTCTTTACAAAAAATAAAATAATAATAATAATATATATATATATATATATATATACTAGATAAGTATTGTCCGTGCAAGCACAGGCCTAATAACATAAATTATAATATCATTTTTTCTGTGTGTTTAATCTGAATTGTCACCAGAGATCTAGGACCTAAGTTGTATTTCTATTTAAGAAATATTAAAAAACATTAAAAAAATATAACTATTTTTATTTATATATAAATATATTGACACATGTAAGATTGTTCGATTTAGAAACTTTTTGATTTTCTTTTAAAAAATGAAAAAGTCATCCTACTTGTTTGGCACAGTATACACTTAAACAATAATCCATTGTTTTATTAAATATTTATTTAATTAATCGATAATGTTTATTTAATAAATCGGTTAAAAACGATGCTTTTCGATCGATTTAGTCAATCTTTGATATTTTTTGTACACTCCTACATACAATCATATATATCACACTTACCTATTACTTCCTTTAGTACACTTGCAAAATCAAACTCAAGCGTATGTGTCTTTGACTCATTACACTATCCACCATCATATGCTGCATGAATGACACAATGTATCACTTTTCTACCAGTGTTGGTACTTCGAAGAGTTTGCACCATGAACACCTAGATCACATAGGATATTGAAAATGTTGTCCATGGCACAATATTTCTTTGCTTTGTACTTTTCAAAGAGTTGCTTCCTATTTCAAAAAGAAAAAAAGAGATATAAACATTTTAAAAAGTTGCCATAAAGTAATGTTGATTTTGCATTGTTTTAGACATTTGTAAACTATGATAGCTGATTGTCCGTACCAGAGTTTATTACTATGGAGAACGTGTGTGTGAGAGAAAACAAGACAACATATTTGATCAAATCAAGGAACAATGAGAAAAAACTACTTATGAGTACTATACCCAATAGTCTAGACTTCAAATTATACTCCTTTAGAGAGGGGTCGAGGAGGAAACAAAGTTAATAAAGGTCAAAAATTGTTTCTACAATCTAAGGATACATCAAAAATTTAATTCTTTCTCAAAGATTCTAATATAAAAATTATTTTTGACATTTTCAAATAAATATAATAAGTAATAATAATAAAATATCAGATATTCCCGTGATTATTTTAACATCATGTCAAACATATATATTCGAATTAAATAACTAATTTTAATGATATTCTTTTTCTTTTTTATTTGAAAATCATTCAAGAAAATAGATTAAAATTATGAGTCTCAATATATTAAAAAATTTCGTACTGATCCATCTGTAAATTAATTTTGAGTCCATTTATAAATATAGGTGTTAACAAACTAAAACAATGATCTACTTGATAAAAATTTGAATGAATCATCTCATTCTTTACAAAATGATAAAAGGATAAAAAAAAATTATGACTTTACATTTTGCTTTTATATTCATTAAAATTAGGAGAATAATTTAGTATAGTAAGAAAAGCACTTTTTTTAAAACTAATTTATATACTTGATGGATGAATGTTTTATCTCAAATAATGAGAATTTAAAAATATTTACAAAAGTTAATATCATATATATTACAGTAATTTATCATAAGGTAGTTAAAATAATAATTTATATAACTTGCATAAAATGATTTTAACTAATGATAAAATAATAATAATAATAATAAATATATGTTTCTCAATTAATTAGATAATGACATGTATGTTTTGGAATTATACATAAAATATAACTCAAATAAATTGGATACTTCAAAAACTAATTTTACAATCTAAAAGCAAAAGCAACGTCATGAAGTTTAAAAGTCTAAAAGAACAAAAGGAATTATCATAACATGCTCTGAATTTTTTGTAAATTTTATTCTTGAAGAGCTTGCTCACTGGATCCATTTCTTATGACTTAAGCCTTTTGAAAATTGCACTTGTGATTGATATTATTATTTAGGATGCAAATTATAAATAAAGAGTGACAAATTTATTGGTATATGACATGAGCGGGGAGAGAATTGAGGAATGCATGAAATGAAGAATGTATTAGTGTCTATTTACTTGAAAAATATTATAATTTATCATTTCTAGAATAATCATGTAACTTATGCAGAAAATTTAGGCACTTGATTTTTTTTTTTTGACAAATTTAAAAATAGAATTTATAGAATTTTAAAATGAAATATATATGAAATGACCATATTATCCTAGATTGTCCTCAACTTCATATTTTTATATAATAGAGAAATATTAAATTTTGACCCGTCTATTTTAATTTTAAATTAAACTTACGTTAGTTTACTCTTCAGGTTAATATTTATGAAGTCAAATAAAAGTAAAAATTTGATTTTATATTTTAATGAAGAACTGCTCATTAATAATCTAGTAAACATTTTTAGTTTACTTTAAATGCAAATATACCATCCTATTTATTTTATTTGTAAAGTTACTTTTTGACACTTTTTAAAATATTGTCCTTTTAATATCACATATAATTTTGTTTATTCTTTAATTTCAATTTCGAAAAAGGACCTAAAATACCCTCAAAGTATTAGAAATGGTACAAAATTACCCTCCATCCACCTATTGGCTCCAAAATACCCTTTCCACCCACCTATTGGATCCAAAATACCCTTGTCATCCACCTATTGGTTCAAAATTGACCACTTATTTAACGATTTTATGTTTAAACTATTAAAATATTTCTTAAAATACGTGGCGCTCAACTATTTGTTATAATTTAATTTATTAGTATAATTTATAAATCAATCCACTACCCACGAAAAACTAATTAAAACCCCTCCAAATTAATAAACTCGTCACATTATCAATGCAACAAAAGAAAATCTACTGCCAATTGAGTGTTTTTTAAAATTTGAGGCGAAAATATCTACAGAAGTAAATTATCATACATTCAAGTGTCTAAATAAAAATTTTATCAAACTTAAAAGTCAGATTATGTTCATCTTAATTATTCTATTAATGAATAGAAAAAATATTAAGAGTTAAATTAAACTATTAAAGTAATAGTAAAATAGAGTAATAATGAATAGATATTACAATGACTCACAAAAAAAAAAAGTGAAGTAATAACAAAATAAATTAATTGTAATAACAATAACTAAAGATGTTTTTAGAACTATTTGATTTTCTTGTTATCATTCTTGGTAGATTTTTGTTAGCGTGAAATTACTTTTTTACCCTTGATCATTATTCACTTCATATATAAAAAGATGTTTCTAGAATTATTTACTATCTTTCTTAATACAATTTTGTTATTGTTAGAATGAAATTACATTTTTATCCTTGGTCGTCCTACCACTTCACTCTTCTCTCTCTATATATTATAATTTATATTATATTTTAAGAGTTATTAAGCTTAAAAGTATTAATTTGATCAACATAGAAAAAATCAAACTAAATAATTAATTCATATTTATTGCTTAATGAAAATAAACAATTTAGATTCATATATTAAAAATTTAATTTAAAAAAATTATAATGATAATCTATCTAATCTAAAATATAAATAAAAGCCTTGATATCAATTAGTACTAGTTTCTGCTGTCACGTACGTTTTGGAAAAGGAGGTGAGACTACAGTGCCAAATGTTCACCCACTAATAATGATCAACAAACAGATTCTCCCAATGTGCCTATACATTACATTATTACATCACTATATTGATTAGTATTACTTTTTCAATAGGCGTGATAAGGATAAGTACTTTATGTCATTTTTATTAAGAGTAAACATTTTTAATATTTGTCATTTTACAAAATTAATGTATAAATAACATTCTTCTAATTTTACTCTTGTGAGTTATTATGTTTGAGCTACATAAAAAAAAAAAAAATCAATTAAATAACTCATGTCCATTAATCAAATTAATTAATTAAGATTTTAATTCATGTTTGGTGATAAGAGTATATAGAAAGGGAGAGTATTGCAATTTATTACTCATTAATAAATATTACTCATTTCAAATGAAAAACAGCAAGTAGATTGTTGCCTAAGCGATATTTTTTCCTCTTAAAAGATGATTGATCGTGACAACTATATTTCATAGAATATTTGCTACTACTTAAGTTGTTTTGCTGCACATTCACTCTATTTCAAGTTAGTTACTTATATAAAACCCTTTATACTTTTGATCAAGTTTTCAAGAGACTATTTTCAAACTTTTTTATTAACTACTCCCATAAAGCCTTTTGTATGAGCTCAGTTTAACCTCGGTTCACTACTTGTTTTCAAGATGATACTCATAAAATATAACTTGATTTGAGATGACTAACACATATCTTAACATAAACCATTGGTGTAAGCATGCTTCTCTTAATCATAATGTACTTACTACACTATAAAAGGATAATTCTGATCAATGCAACTCAGAGAAAACTTTTGAGTGAGGCCAATCTTGATCAGTACTGTTCAAGCCGTTGGATTATGAGATTCACTGCTGCATTTGCTGATGAGAATGCTCCATGAAAGCTTTCTTGATAGGATATGGATTCCAAATCTCCAGCCATCGTTAACAGTATCTCACCTATGTCACTTTTATTTTCCAGTAATGATCTGTAGAATGAATTTGCAGCAATTTTGCTAATCTCAATATTTGTTTCCTCTGGACAATATTCATCATCCAACCACTTGTTAAGAGCAGTTTGCAGCCATTCAGATTCCTGTTAAATGCTACAAGTTCTTGAGCCATGAATTTCAATAGACAATATGCTAATTGTGCCTTACTCTCTGCATATTTAACCAGATCAATCAGAAATCTCTGCATTGTTATTCTAAAACTGATAAGGAAGAGGGAGCCAAAAATCGTAAGCAAGAGAAAGGCGTAAAAAGGTTGAACTCTTATCTAGGATTATGAATTTCAAAACATGTGCAGACGCAGAAGAAAGGATCTGAACACAATGCAATAAGAGAGGATATGAATTATATCCCTTTTGCTTCAATGGGAGTAGAAAGGAACATATCACAGCCAGCTATATCAAGATTTTGCAACATCACAACATTAGCAAGCATTCTAAGATGGAAATTCCATCACGCCAAGCTATATAGTATAACACAACATCCACAACTTAGGTTCAACACTAAAGGTAACTGAAATGGCATCTTAAAGGTATTCAGTAAATAGATTTCCACCCTAAATAAAACTTGCCAGATCATTATTAGAAAAGAAAAACAGCTCAATTTAAGGACACCTTATAGCATGTGAAGGAAGCCCTACTCCTCTTGCAAATGTTCCCAGGATAAACCCAACAACCATGCCACATATGTACAAAAGATCTAAAATGACAATTCACCCTCGTTTAATGGATAAAGCTAACTGAGCTAGCATCAAAAGCAATCACTAGCATCAAAAGCAATCAAAGTACTGACACATACTTTTGTGCTACATCATTGTATTATGTAGGTTTAGACGCTCAACATCCAGACCACGCTTAGCTCGACTTCCAGTCTGTACTTAGCAGCTTCAGCGGTGAGTCCTCATAGTTCGAGGACGAGAGAAGTGCTTTTACTTTTGTATTTATTTTTCAGTTTCAGAATTTTCAGAGTTAGCTGGGGGCATGTCTTTGCAACTCAGATCAGCTAAAGGCTTTGAGACATAGATTAGATTCCGCTTGAGTTGTTAGTGTTGTTTTCCGTCATCACTATACTTTTCATATATTTTATATATATTCAGATATTTTGGGCTGTTTTTAGCTTCCGCATAGTGCATGCTTTAATTGAACTTGTATTGATATGCCATGCCATGGGTTAGCTTGGGGTCACTTGTGACATTAAGCACCGTTTTGCATCTAGCCTCGGGGGCGTGATAAGCCTACATTTTTTTGGATAACACTACGCCCCAAACATTTTGGTCTATAATATACCAAACAATTCAGGATTTGAGTGACCAAGTAGAGGACTACCAAGAAAACTACGCCGGCATGCATATATGGTTGCTAAAAACCAGACCCTCTTAACAATAACAACAGAAGGTAACTTAAGATATATAATTGCATTTTACTGGGTAATTCACAAAGTAGAATCTCTTAGTGTTAAATTGCAAGGATAAGGTTTCCACAAGTCAGTGACCATCAACTTCTTGCTACAGAACCAAGTAAGTAGTGCTAATTAACAGAGGTTGGATCCATAAGCTTATGTGTTGGCTTCATCGGACCTTGTATATGTGTTAAAAGAAGTTGAGTAAATAATTACAAAGATGAGCATTAAATGGGGATTTGGTAGAATAAAATTTCGGATTGAGAAAAGAGCAGGTGTTACCTCCAAGGCTTTGGAAGGTTGTAGCCACTGTTGAGGAACCCTAAGATCTTCAATTAGCTGCTCAGAGTCGTAGTCTCCATTGGTTTGAGCATTTAAAAGCGGGAGTCTTGCTCTAATTCTATCGACAGAAAGTATACATTGATGAATAGATGGGTGTACGATTTCACGACGTGTAATTGGTTGGAGTTGGACATTAACATGAAGTTGTGAGAGGCCAAGACAGTAGAAGCCTGAGACTGTGAGCAATGGCCACGCCATTTTTCTTCTTCTCTTTGTTTGGATAAACAAAACCAAGTGTGTCCACATATTTTTATATTTACTAGTTTCCGAGAACGTGCGTTGCACGTTTATCCTAAAATTCTTCATACAAAGTTTGTATTGCAAAAAATAAATTTTATATATATATATATATATATATATCAAGAATTAGCTATTATCACATTTGTTACCGACCCAAAGGTATATATGTACATTTAATAATTTATTTCCTCGTAAATTTAAAGAAAAAAGTTACAATGGTTCATCAACGTATAAGACACCATTGAATCTCTTCATCTTCATTTTTATTCTCTTCATGGTCATTTTTTTTAATCTTTCTTTAATTTTTTTGTTAGTGAGTTGGATTCACTTGGACAAAAATCACATCAACTTTTTGTCTTGTAGGATATTCCATTGATTTTCATGAATGCAGTGAGTAAGTTAGAAGTCTTTCTTCTTGTCCTTGTGTAAAAGACTCTTTTTTTTATATTCGAGAATCCAATTAAGTGTTCTGTCTCAACTTCTATATAATGATTTTTGTTTAAAAATCAAACAAAAAATTTATTAAGATCACATCAACTTACATAGAAGCAATTAATTGCATGTAAGGAACAATGATATATTACCTGGAAACCGATACCACTTGAAACAGTTCAATGTGTGTTGCTTCACTTACTACATCATCACTATGAAATATTAGCGTCATTTCTTGACTGTATCTTCATAAAAAAGTCAAATTATCAAAATTCTTTAGTAGTTGAAATATTCAACAAATAAATGAGTTAAAATAAAGATAAATAAAACATTGAGCATAAAAAACTCATATAAAAAATAATAGAGATAACATGATTACATGAGAAAGTAGAATACATAATATAGGAAAATGGAGAATCTGCTAATAGAAGATAAAAGCGTTACAAATTAAGTGATCCAAGAAGTGACCTTTTGATATCTTTAACCTAACACCTTAATATGAGTTTTTTTTTTTAAAAAATGACAATGGTTTAAAGAGCATAATAAAAGTAGGTAACTTAAAAGGCTAAATCATTATTGCTATATTTTTAAAATTATTTATTCCAATGCATGTATATCTTTTTATCTAGTAAAATTTTATCTAGAAATCAATTATGAATGAAGGATGATAAATTTCCACTTTAAGAATTGAATTAGGTCTTTATTATGTTATTAATTTCAGCAAGTATTATTTAATAATATCTATCATATGAACTAATATTTAAAACATAATTAACTATTATAGGGGTAAAATGGTAATTCAACTTTGGTTTTTGGAGCTTCATGTTTATAATAATATATGATTTGATGTTGATTTTAAAATAAAAGCATAGGAGGAGTACGATACTAGCTGGCGGTATTATTAAAGGGATAAGGGAAACAGCACAAAAAAATGGCCGCCGCAAACAGCTGGTTCTCGGTGCTCACCTCCACCGGCGGCTATCTTACATCTCACCGTCTCTTTTCAACATCACTAACATCCTCTTCTTTCTTCATTCCCCAAAATCAAAACTATAAGAGGCAAGTTCTCAACAAGTCATCCTCCTCTCCTCCTGAGGTAAAACCAATGTTTCTACTTGTCATCTTTTCTCTTCATTTTGGATTTTTATTCATGTCAAATTAGTATGTCAATCAAATGGGCCACTTTGCGCATTGTGATTATTCTTTTCTTGGCCAAAGATTGCAACTTTTCTACTGATTTATCCTCAAAGTATTTACTTTTCTGAAGTAAAACAATGTTGTTGAAGTGGAAAATCTGATAAAGTAGAGAGTCTATTAAACTACTATACATACAGCAACCTCATTGGTGCACCAAAGAGAAACTAACGACAAAAGGATAATCCTCGAATGTACAAACACAGTTTCAAATGTAGTCAAGTGGAATGACTTAACATGCTATGCACCTTCTTTTCTGATATTATTTGAGATTTCAATCTGATCTTCTGTTTATATTGTAATGGAGTTCTCATTTATTGGTTGTTTCTCAATAATTCTTCCCTGCTTCATTTTGGTTAGTAAGAAGTAGTCTAACTAATTAGATAACATTCATAGTGTTTACTGCGGAATTACACATATATGCATGTGTTTTTACATTATATATACACACACACTTTAATTTTTTTTAATTTCTAATTAGATTACATTCTTAGTGGCTCTGATACCATTAGGCCCAAGGTCTATTTCATAGAGGATAACCCCAATTCAATTGTTTATCCAATGTTGGGTCCCTATCTTATATTGTTCACGCTCTTGTTGTCCAGTCCTAGTGGGGGGGGGGGTTTGAGTCCCATATCGGCGGAGTGTGGGTCTTTTGATCTCCTTATGCTGTCTTAGGCAGTTTTCACCTCATGAGCTAGCTTTTTGGGGTTAAGTTAGGCCTAAGTTTCATTTCTTTATCAATGTTGAGTTCCAGATCAGTATACTATGTGTTTCTTTTTGAACATTTTTTTTTTGAACTTTGTGTTTCTTGGTCTCCTTATATGGTGTTAGAGAAATGTTTACCTCATGAGCTAGTTTTTGGGATTGATTTCCATTTGCTTGACATGGTATTTGAGTAGGATTCATCCCAATTCTCATTTCTCGATGTTTGGGCCCCATATTAAATTGTCCATGATCAGATGTCCAACCATTGGTGTGAGGTGTATGTGTGCGTGTGTCCGTGTGTGAAGAAGACTCACATCGATGGCGAAGGGGATGGGCAGTCTCTTATATGGCTTGGGTAATCCTGACCTCTTGAGCTAGCCGTTGGGGTTGAGTTAGGCTCAAGGCCCATTTCATAAACAAGAGTAACTTTAATTTTGAAACTTATATTTCCTGAAATCAGATAAGAAACGACGAATGGAGAGAAGTCCAGAAATTTAGGTGAATGAGAAGGTCACATCGATTTTACATTGCCAAAAAATGTTTGTGTATATTTTTGCTTGTATTCACTTATTTAACCTCTTGCATGCTTTTAATGATCCAAAAGAGATAATGAATGTCCCCTGAAATCGGAATTAAGATTAGTTGAAAGCATAATTTTGTTGTTTACTGGTTTTGTTACTCGATGATAAAGATTGAAAGAAGTATTTTGTGAAGCAGACATCAACACAAGCTTTAAATATGACGATCTCTTACAATGAAACCGCCTTTTCTTGTTGGTCCCTAAAACATGATTCAATTTGAATTGTTGTCATCTGTACTGGGTGTTCTTATGGTTATGCTCATTGGAGCAAGTCATTTTACTTTCTTTCAATTTAGGGAAAAAGTATTTCCTTGTTGTTTATGAATTAAAGTTCTACTAAATAAGCAAGCCATGGATTCAGAAAGTAGCTGGTAAACAGAAGTTTTCACGGAGATCAAAAAATGAAGGGCCTTTTGCAAATGCAGATGGCAGGAGCAGTACAAGTGAAAATGGACGATCTCAATCAACAGCAATTAAATCATTTGGTCTGCAGAAAAAAGGGAAAGGAGTTCTGTTAGATTCGAAGGACCAGCAGGTAAGAAACACAACTGCTTCTCTCCTTTTATTTTGGTGATTGACTTATTTATTGTCGTTGAGAAATATACAGAACAAGGGAAAGGGGATTAGTCCCGTGACTCTGTGTGGGTGTGGAGGGGGGGTGAGGGAAGAAGAACATGAAAGGCTTGCACTTTTTCACTACATGGAAATTCGAGTCCTACATGGTATCCTACGTGTATTATGCCAATCAACAAGGATTGAACACCTCAAAGTTGAGAATATTTTAATTCTGTGAAAACTTAATCAAGAACCGATATGTAACAAATCATAAATAGTAAGCAGCGTCACACATATCGTACATATTTAACTTATCAAAGTGTAAGGAGTACCCATTAAGAAGTGCATGGATCAATAGATTTAGATCATTCCATCTAAGTTATGGAAAAACTTGAAATTGGCTTCATGACAAATAAAGCGGGGTATTCTTTTTTTTTTTTAAAAAAAAAAGACAATAAACAAACTATTTGCTAAGGTAATTCAATTTTAAAAAATAAAATAATTTGGGTGATAATTAGCGAAGGCTTTATCCAAGAATTTAAGATTATGAACAAAGACTCATGCCTACTTGTATGGTCACACCTTATTTATCAACCATTCTGAAGATCCTCACCAGATACTCTACCATTGATTTTTTTTTACAATATCTCCCACATAATTATATCTCATTACCATTGTGTTTACAAATGCTTGCCAACTGAATGCAGACATTGCTGTCAAGTTCTTTGACACTATTATGTGCCAAAAACTATTGTTTTCAATTGTGCTATACCACTGAACCTAAATTGGTTTTCTTTCCAGGTAGAAACTGGCAGCATTCAAGATGCAGCTTTTCTTAATGCCGTTGTGAAGGTGAATATATTTTAATACATAACAATGTTGTAATTATGCCATTTGTTTGGATGCCTCATTCCAGGAAAATATCAACTTCAGTACTCGTCTTATCCTTAGTTGCTTAGAAAAAGAAATTCATGAAATAACCTCATGTATGATGTCTCCCTAACGCTTTGAATCAACAGTTGCGTCACTGGGCATTCGTAAGGTTGCTGTTGTCCCTGTCCCACATGAAATTATTTTCTTATTGTTTGGTTCTTCCTGTTGAAAGATAATAAAAAGTATACTTCAAATATACTTATGTAGCACTTAGAATGGTGTACACCCAATAGATAGTCTATCTTACCCAGTTTGATTTTTGGCATCAATAGGTCTGTCAAAATTGCTTTCAACATGTCTGCAAGTGCACTTGTGAATGGCTTTTAAATGGATTGCATGATAGTTTTAGTAGTGTTTACTCATTTTCCTCCATTCCATGTTGTTTGCTTCAAGGTTTACTGTACACATACTGCTCCAGATTATTCCCTTCCTTGGCAGAAACAAAGACAATTCACAAGTACTGGAAGGTATGCTCTTCCTCATTTCTATCTACTTAAAAATTGTGGGAAATTTCCTAGGAAGATTTGTTCTGTAATGCATTATTTACTTTTAGCTTTTTTTTTTTTTTTTTTTAAATAGTTTTATAATGTGTTCATTTTCTGACATTGTCTACTATATCTGGTAGGCTGATCCTGTTAAGGGGGGGGGGGTCGGGATAGCCTACAAGTCTGACTTTAGTTTGATTCATACAGTGCTTTCATGATTGGTGATGGGAAGCTCTTGACGAATGCGCATTGTGTTGAACATGATACACAGGTACCTCTGAGTTTTTAATCTTCCCTTTATAAGTATACAAATTCTTATTATTTACGCCCCTCTCTCCTCTAAATTAAATAAAAGGATGTCTCTAATACAATGGTGTCAACCAATATTCAGAACAAGTATTTTAGGTTATTTTATGTACCTTCAGGTGTGGGTATACAGATTTATCCTTTCCCCTCCCATTGTGAACAATGTATCTTAGTCATCTAAAACATGGTCTATCAAACCAAAGCTGGACGTCCACACTGACCCGAGAAAACATGCATTACTACATTTACGGAAAAAAAACATTTTATTGTACTTTCTTTAAAGGGCAAAGGACGTCATATTTTTTTCTTTTTCTTTTATTTCATAAATGATTAATAACAGCTTGGGATGAGTATAGAGAAAAGGTAATTTGAACTTTGCCATCCATATATTTATGGCTTTGCGATATGCCATCCACAGTTTTAGGATCGGACTCCACGTCCAACTATTGAAATTTATTTCACTTTGTCATCCTCACCCTTTCACCTGTGAAAACCTAGTGGGAAGGCAAGACTAAAGTTTTGTGGTCATTTTTTCCAAATTATCTGGACAAGGCTTTATGACTTCCCAGATAGGAAACTAGAAACAGAAAGGTAAGTGCGGTTCTTTTACCCTCAATTTTGTAGTTTTTTTACTAGAAAAATGTGGATGGCAAAGTGAAGGGCTGAAGGCTTAGAAACTTTGGACGACATTCTGCAAAATTAAAAAAAAAAGGAGGATAGAAAATGCATCTTTTCCTTCAAAGAAACATAATTTTGATTATCTAGCTCATATCTGCTCCAACCTATCCCATAAAGAATTGATCACCGGCAGTCCATATAAGCTAATCTAAGTCCATTTTGTTTACTAATCAATCCATTGTGTTTTTGGGATAATATATATCTCCACATTACCACATGCACTTTTATGACACGCTCATCTCAAGTATATACATAGTGGTCAACTTTGTATTCAGTATTCACTATTGTTGAACACCTGCTATATAGGTGGTCTTCCATCAGTCAAATGAGTAACTATATTTCTACACCACTTGCCTTTCAAATGCTGGTTTTTAGCTTAATTAATATTTTTGGTGACAGGTCAAAGTGAAGAAAAGGGGAGATGACACAAAATACGTTGCTAAGGTATGCTTTTCATGATAAGTTTTAAATGCCTGCATCACTTAGAAATCATTCTAGTGTTATAAATAGTAGTTTTCAGGGTGCAACTATGACGAGGTAGGTTGACAACTTAGACCAAAGTAACCTAATTATGTGGTGCTTAATTCTCATCATGTATGGCATGTAGGTTCTAGCTAGAGGGGTAGCGTGTGACATAGCTTTGCTATCCGTGGAAAGCAAGGAATTCTGGGAGGCAGCTAAGCCCCTTAGTTTTGGACGGTTGCCTCGTCTGCAGGTACTTCTCATTTGTCAATTCCATTTTCTAAAAAGCTGTTCCACGGGTAACTTCATATATGTTTTTTCCCCTGAAGACGTACTTTCTCATTTTCATGTTGGTCTAATTTTGTCAAAGAAATTGGATAAGCCAACAACACCCTTTGCAAGTGTTCATACTGAATAAAGTTCCCACCTATATAATTGATGTCTGCTTGCTATATTAGTCAATTGCACTTGATCTTGGATAAATTAAGTTTGTGGATGTCCTATCCTTTGAGTCGAGATTTGTCTATGATATGTATGATTATGTGAATTCTTTAATTGTATGGCAACAGCACATTTGATAGTAAGCTTCTACAATTGATATCCAAGCAAATGCTTAGCTTTTTATTCAGTGGGATTATACCTTCAAAGAAAGAATATTATATTTAGTCTACATTTGTTCTCAGGGAAAATACAACAACATACCCAGTATAGTTACACAAGTGGGGTCTGAGGAGGTTAAAGTCTATGCATACCTTACCTCTACCTTGTCAGCCTCTCACACCTTCTTACTGGGTGTCTGTGCATTTCCTCCGTGCCCAAACCATCTCAGTCTAGCCTCCCGCATCTTGTCCGCGACAGAGGCCATTTCCACCTTGGCCCGAATATCTTTATTTCCAACCATATCTCTTCTAGTAAGCCCGCACATCCATCTTAACATACTCATTTCCGCAACTGTCATCTTCTGGACATGAGAGTTCTTGACTAGCCAACACTCCACCCCATATAACAAATCAGACTAACTACTTCTCTGTAGAACTTATGTTTTAAGTCTTATTGGCAGCTTTTTATCACATAAGATGCCAAATGCTAGCCTCCATTTCAACCTCCCCGCACCAGTGCGATGTATGCCATCTTCGTCAATCTCCCCATTGCCTTGGATAATAGCCCCTATGTACTTGGAACTCCCTTTCTTGGAGATGACTTGACAATCCAACCTCACTTCCATGACAGCGGTCAGCTACACGATGCACTTCACTGAACTTGCTTAGTCTTATACCTTTAGGGGTCGTTTGGTGTGAGGAATAAGAATAAATAGTCATGAGAGAAAAAAAGTTCTGGGATAATATTTTGGTTTTGTCATGTTTGGGATAACTTATCCCACCATTTATGCCATAGTGATGGGATAAGTTACCCCATGTACTTTATCAAACAAAAAAAAAAAGTTATCCCATATACATGGTGGGATAAGTTATCCCTGAGTAACTAATCCCAGGATAATAAATCTTGGGATAACCTGTTCCCAACCAAACGACCCCTTAGATTCCAGGGTTTGTCTCCAACCCTCATCTTGTCGTTAATCCAGCTATATGCGTCTCATCAACCAATACAATATCATTGACAAATAACATGCACCAAGACACCTGCCCTTGAATGTGTTGCATCAGAAAATCCATCACCAAAGCTAATAAAAAGGCGCTAAGAGTCGATCCCTGATGCAACCCCATTACAACTGAAAGTGACTGTAGTCTCCTCCCACTACCCTCATCCGGATCTTAGCTCCATCATACATGTCCTTAATATCTCTAATATACATGATTGGAACACCTCTGTTTCCAAACATCCACGTAGAACCTCTATCAGAACTAATTTTAAGCTTTTTCTAGGTCAATGAACACCATATGCAAGTCCTTTTTCCTATCCCTATACTGCTCCGCCATATCCCTATACTACTCCGCCAATGGCTTCCGTAGTCGATCAAGCGTTCAAACGCTGCTGTCTTTGCCACCGTCACTGATTTTCAATAAAAATCTTTGAACAAAATTTGGGGAAGAGCCAATTTTGGACTTATGATCACTATAACATAATCTTGTTGCCTTTTTGTTTGTCATTTGATGTTTGTAGAACCTCTGTTAATACATATTTGGTGTTGCTGGCATAACTTTTATTTTCCATGGAATATAAAAACCGTGACATATTAAAGAACTCTTATCTCTAGCTGAATCTGATGAAACACATATAGCTTATATATTAAGCTGGTCCTTTTCCTTTTGCAGGATGCTGTAACTGTGGTTGGCTATCCACTTGGAGGAGATACAATCTCTGTAACAAAGGGGGTGGTGTCAAGAATTGAGGTTTGTTTATGTTCACCTCTCATAGTATTAGTTTATTCCTTAGCTGATAATGACAGACCTGTAGATGTTTTTCCCTACCTTAAGAATTTAGATAGTACTCTTTGACCAATGCGGTCCTTTGCCTTTTCCTAGGTAAACTATAACTTTTTGTTCTCGTTTACTGATGAATGGTATTGTTCTCATCATGTCATGATCTATCCAAGATCAAAGGGTATTGATTGCTACAACTTAGATCAATAAATGGATAGTGTTAGGAAAAGAAACTTTCTTAATCATGCACAATAGTCATCCTTGGCCAATGCATAAACTGTTTACAGTTATAACGTCTAATTTTGTAGATTCTCTTGCCAAAAACAGGAACCTATACTTAAAAGGGGTTTATCCACTATTAATCAGGTTTCATGATCCTAAATCAAAATAACAATTGCATAACCTAGTCAACGTGAATATTGATCTTCCATCAGTGACCTGCAATTAAGCATGTTGATTTGCCTTGAGAAAATGCAAGGTACTTTTATAGAGATTCTTTGTTGTTGTTATTGTTTTCCTTTGTTTTGTTACATTCACACCAATTACACCCTTATTTTCCCACTTTTTAAGGTTGTGGCTACCGTTCAGAGTGTTGAAGCATATAGTTGTTCGCTTGAATTCCAGTCAGTTCTATAGGTTGGAGAACAGTTGATTATCACAACTAGACAATCTTCTGTTTGCTACTAGTGATAGATACAGCCTGATTTTGATTTCCTAGATATTGATTAAAAGTGCTAACTCATAGGTTGGTCTTCATCAATAGGTTACATCATATGCTCATGGATCATCTGAGCTTCTGGGCATTCAAATAGATGCAGCAATAAATCCTGGTAAATGGATGTTGAAATAAGACCGTTCCTATAATCAGCCCGTAGAGATTTACTCTTATCAATCTTGTATTAGAAATTATCCATGTTTACATACTCGGATCTATAGTTGTATTTTTTCTTGCTTTATAGTTGCTGCTACTAATGGCAAGACTTTTAGGTAATAGTGGTGGTCCTGCATTCAATGATGATGGAGATTGCATTGGAGTTGCATTTCAGGTAGTTGCTTGTCAGATTTGGATAATGGTTATTCATGTGACCAGATTCTTGCTTCTTTGGGCTTGCCACTTTAGTTTACACAGAGTCCTCTCTTTTAGGGAACTTTGGTAATGCAACTAGTTTGAAATGATCACTTAATCACATAATTGAAGTAGTTTATTTTATTGCTGCTGTTATCTTCATCTGTTTTAAAAGACATTCTGATGCTAATTTAAGAGCTCGCCCCAAGGCAAAGCATAATACTATCGCTTGGCCAACTAGGGGTGGTAACATGCTTATGGTCATGAGCTCTATCAACAGTTTTTCAAATCACTTTTTGTATTTGACACTAGTTTTTTTAATTTTGCTTGATCTACTTATTGAATGAATTCAATAACTCCTCAGGGTATAAAATGTTTTCTAGTGCATTTGCCTTAAAAACCATGATGATCAGCATACTGTTCTTCCACTATGTTTGACAAAGTTATGATCTTCTTCAAGAATCTCAAGTTATTTGTTTTTTACTTTATGTGTTGCTTTCATATTTTCTATTGCTTACCCAACTACTTCTTTAGGTTTACAGATCCGATGATGCTGAAAATATTGGTTATGTAATACCTACTACAGTTGTATCTCATTTTTTGGAAGACTACGAGAGGAATGGGAAGTATTGTGGTGAGTCTGTCTCCTTTTCTGGAAGTATCTGCTCATTCAGGCCACCTAAATGGCTAGGGATTTGCAAACAGTCTGTTTTGTTTCCAGCTACACAGTTTAACGAAGATTATCTATTTTCTTGGATTAGATTATGACAACTGACTGTTCTCTGAGATTAGCTTCATTTCAATCTGTTTGGTCCAAATTCCATATCTGTTTTTAATATACATCAAGCTTGGATTTCTTAAGTTCGATTGTGTTGCTGGAAAAATCAATTAATATGTAAATGTAGACTGAAAAAGCGTACTTGTGAGTTGCATGTTATAGAAATATACTCAGTTCTAAACTTCAAATATGAGCTTATTTGGAATCTAACCAACTGACCACTACACTTGCTCCTATTTCATTTGCCAATCAAGTAACTTTGTTGTTGCCTGTTGGCTTGTCATGATGTCTATCTGTTATTGTGTAATGATGATGCTTGATAAGAGAGGGAATAAGATAACATTTAACTCCAGACGGTGGTTGGGTTTGCTTAATGAGAAGGCGGCTGGACGAATGGAAACTTCACCGAGCAGCTCAGCCTGTGACATGAAGGCGTATGTGGAAGAAGCACGTACACCACTTGGTTCTGTGAAAGGAAAAAGGAGAGTATAAGGTGTTTCTGAAATAACTAAAAACTTGGCATTATTAATGTGTTTAAGGGGTTGGCTGCACAGGGGCTCATGGATTTTTGTTGGTGCCTAAGAATTTTGCTTATGTTATTTGCTTCCCTGCTATCCTTAATCACAATATTGTCTTATGCTTTCAGGCTTTCCTTGCCTTGGGGTGTTGTTGCAAAAATTGGAGAATCCAGCGCTACGTGCCTGCTTAAAAGTGCCATCTAACGAGGTCTGTTTATGTACCTATACAGAATAAAAGTTCTTCATCTGCTCTTCAGAGTGATAGTCTTTCTCTGTAGAGTTCATCACCCCCCCCCCAACGCCCACCCCATGGTCCGTGCTTTGTTTTCCCTTTTTGTGTGTGTAATGGTGAATTCATTGATCAATAAAAAAAAAAGTTGCCTGCTGATTGATCAATTAGATACATAGGAACACATTCAGAGAAACAATTTAAAGAAAATGTGGAAGGCATCCTTAGGCTTAAGCGTGTGAAAATTGAACTTATTTGGGTATGGATTTGAGCTGAGTAAAGCTAACTTATCTTCATAAACACCAATGGTGAACATTTTAATAGTTGACTGATTTTTATTCAAGAGGAAGTCATCCTGAATGAAGCAGCATTTACAATATCTTCTGCATTCTGGACACTTCTGGTCTCTAATAATACTTTGTGCCTCATCCAGAAAAAGAAAAAAAATTAGTCCTTCGTGAAAGCAAACCCATTTTGAAATTCATCCAACTGAATCCACCTTGGCAGTAAGATGTTCTGAGACATAGATGTGTAGTGGTTATTCAGTTGATTGTGTGACATAGATGTGTAGTGGTTATTCAGTTGATTGTGTGACATAGATATAGATGTGTAGTGGTTATTCAGTTGATTGTGTGGAAAATTCGGTACTCGTATAATGCTTCTAGACGTTCTCTTATACTGCTGGTTTTTCGTTTGATAGGGTGTACTCGTCCGGAAAGTTGAGCCCACTTCTGACATCAGTAATGTTGTGAAAGAGGTATTTCTATTCTTTATTTCAGCAGGTTATTGCTGATTTTACTGTTAAACATTGATTCTTTGCACCACTATCAATGTCAGTAGTTGGTAGCTCTGTTCTGATAATGACAGTTTATTTTTGCCAGAGAGCCTACGCTTAATGGTATTTATTTCACGATCAAAGTTTTTGAAATATGTAAACCTTAAACTGCAACCTGCAAATGGATGGACCATAAGAAAAAATATTTGATTTGACTGGGTAGTGACAAATGAGAAATTAAAACAATAAGTCTCTGTTATCATCAGAAGGCCCCTGGAAGTCATAGGCTCATGACTCCAGGCATCTACATTATTAAATAGTGTGCTTCACTTCTTCTCCGTCCATTTGTGTCAATTTACTTGATTTAGTCATTACAATCGGTTCTATCTAGAAAATAGTGTGATTGATTAATATAGTTATGTTCACTTCCTAGCAGGTAACTTCTTTGAAACAATATCCACTGAGGATGTGACTCTGAATAGAGCATAATGAACATGGAAGATTCGTGTCACTGTGTCCAAATAGTTTGGGATTTGGTGTTATTGATTGATTGAATATGAACTAGGGACTCAAGTTATAGATTTTACCTTCTTTTCATTAATTGCTACTTTTATAACATTGATTAACATGCACCATAGATGTGCATGACATGGATATTCTGTTGGTATCTAGTATTCATTTTGCCAGAACATCAGATATTGTCCTATTACTAAATTAATGAACGAGAAAAGAGGAGTATACCAGAATCTTCGATCATGTTTAGTTAGTCCGACCTATTTGTACATTAGCTTATTTGATTTTCTTCTCTTCTTATGTTGTTGCTACAGAAATTTTCTTTGGATAATTGTTTCATATACATGTTGATTTTGTAATGTCACCAAGTCGAATAATATTTGGTACATTTTTCCAGGGCGATGTCATTGTTAGCTTTGATGGTGTTCATGTTGGGTGTGAAGGAACAGTGCCATTTCGATCAAGTGAACGTATAGCTTTTCGCTATCTCATTAGTCAAAAGTAATGTTTAATTACTTGCAAGAAGTTAAATTTGCATTAAAAGGCATTGGTATGTTTGACAAAGATTTTTTTCATTTCATACTTGATACTAAGTTTGACAAACATTATGCACTTAATGTTCAGTTTGAATGTCAAACTCTGAACTTTTAGTTCATGTAATGGTTACCGATTTTCAAGACAACACTTCCCCCTTTGTCTTTCCACATAAGAATCTGCTTCAATTAAAATTTATCAAAGTTAGCAGGGAATGCTATCATTTTGTATACTGTGAAGGTTGAATAGTCTTTTTGTTTTTTTCGTTTTTCTCCTGGTGGATCCATTTCCTTCGTGACCTTGAAATGGATATCAATTTATGCTGGTATTCACTGAATCCCTAATGTCAAAGCTCCAAACTCTCCCCATCTTACATGTCGATGTTGATTCATAAAGTATGCACATGCTACTGTATATTTTTCAAAGATGGTTTTTCCTTTTCAGATTCACTGGTGATTCAGTTGAGCTTGGTATCATTAGAGCGGGAGAATTCATGAAAGTTCAAGCAATTTTGAAGCCACGTGTTCATTTGGTATAAAATAAATGTTAGCTAACCCTTGGTCTTTTTGTTGACATCACTTGAATCTCAGTTTAATTTATATAGATCTGTTTGCTCTCATCTGAAGGTTCCTTATCACATAGAAGATGGTCAGCCTTCATACCTAATAGTTGCAGGCTTGGTGTTTACCCCACTATCTGAACCACTAATAGAGTAAGGTTTTCCATAATCCCTTGTATAGTTATGCGTAGCTAGCAATTTGCTAGTTTTCTCTCTGATAACAACAACACATTCATATATTATTTGGCAGGGAAGAAGAAGATAGCATTGGGGTAAGTCTTGCTCGCAATGATTAAAACTTCTTTTTTGTTCTGTTTTGATAAGTCAATGATTAGAAATACCTTCTTGTCTTGATTGTTTTCTTTTAATTTTCTTAGCTAAAACTATTGACCAAGGCTTGATACTCTTTGGCCAAGTTCGAAGGTGAGCAGATTGTTGTACTATCTCAGGTATGTATATGGAGTAAGTTTTGGCCTTGGTAAATCAGTTCATGACTGGAATATTTATTTACTAGACTCGATAGTACGACATATCCATTCCTGGGCCATGGTGGAGGAACAGGAACAGGACACATTATCCTAAGGGTGATGATAGAGGTGGCAAAATGGTTAAATAGGCTTTAGCCTGCCCATTTGTCACCCTTGGGATTCTAGTATACCTTATCACTTGCTTACCCATTTTTTCAACCTCTAAATGATGCCGAGGGGTTAATTATGAAAAATAAATGCCACATTCAATGGTTTATTTTGCTTGTAGGTCTTGGCAAATGAAGTAAATATTGGATATGAGGATATGAGCAATGAGCAGGTAAGTTATTCATATTCACTGAGATGTTATATTCCTACCAGTTGAGTTGTAAACAATAATTAGTTTGAACATCGAACTTCAAATTAAGTCATAGTTGTTGTATGCTGCTTTTATGAAGTCTCAATTTTTAATTTACTTGGCAGGTCTTGAAGTTGAATGGCACCCGAATTAAAAACATTCACCATTTGGCTCATCTTGTAGATTGTAAGTGGTAATATACGTAGTTGAGGTCTCTTTTCTCTTCAGCTGAGCATTTACAAATTCATCTGTTTGTGCAGCATCCAAGGGCAAATATTTAGTGTTTGAATTTGAAGACAATATTCTGGTGGTTCTGGAAAGGAAGGAAGCCATGTCTGCCTCAGCTAGTATTCTCAAAGACTACGGCATTCCAGCAGAAAGATCATCAGATCTTCTGGGACAGTATGTTGATTCCACCATACAACAAAGTGAAGCAACCAATCACGGTGAATTTGGCTATGAAGGGCTTCTTTGGGCTTGATCACTTAGCATATGAAGCTTGATCTTGATTCACACTTGAAGGCAGCCATTCTTCTTCATGCATAAGATGGTTATTCCTGCCTAAAAAGATCTATTGTCACATTTGTAAACTTGACAGGGGGGAAGAACTCGGATAAACAGGCAAATCTGCATGGTGACTCTACACAACAGCACGCACTTGGCTACCTCCTTTGGATATAAAAAAGAAAAGAAAATGTTCAGTTGAAATCAATGTGTGAAGTTCATGGCCCTGCACATCAAGTATGCAGCATTTCTGAGGTTTGTTTTTACAGGTGTAGGATGTAATTATCAATTTTTAGGAAATTTTGGGAGTTGAAGGTTTTGTTACCATTCACATAATTCAGTATACGCAAAAAAAAAAAAAAAAAATTGCTGTTTCAGTTTTTCCTTCCCGTTCCCGGTCTCTCACCAACCACTAAACATTAACCTTTGATCTGAAACCTGAAAGGACAGTAGCAACAGGAAGTTTTTATATGAAAAATGGAAGGTCAGATAAGATGGTGGGTGTATTTATTCACTTTCCTGAACCGTATCCTTATGTGGGAAATATCACATTCCTATGAGCTCAATATGTGATAAGACTGTAGAATGGACCTACCATACTACATCCTGAACATGCTTACGTAGACCTTTTTTATTTCTTTTTAAATGAAATGACCATGCAAATAGTTTTCACATCGGTATAAGCCAGTTTATGGCAAGGTAGCTTCCATATTTTTCAAGTTACTTATTGACATTTTCAAGATGGTGGAGGTGCCAGACCACAATTTTGAAAATGGTTTGTTAGATAGAGGAAGAGGACAAACAAGCTCATGTGGCATCTCAACAATTACCATTAACCAATCTTGCCAATACATTCCAAGCTGTCTTCTTAGCCTACTAAATGCTTCTTGTACCAAAGATAATAGTATCTTTACTATTTCTGTGCCCAAGAAGGCATTCATTAATGGCTTCCACTTCCACAAAGCCATCCCACTCATGATTTTCTTGATTAGCTAATCTTTTCATTCTTCTGTAGCTAGCACGCGAGCTTCAACTATTTCAGCTGCACCTTCACTTTCTCCACATATAACTCCTCTGTTAAGTGATTCTTCACTGCCCACTATACCTTCAACTCTCAGCCCACCGAATCCAGATGCTATGGTTGCTCCTGGGCCATTTCAGCCTCAATTCACTCTGCAATTCCTCTAGCATCAGTTTCTAGTGCAATTCTGGTCTTTGGTCTGTAATGGATTGTAATTGATTGGTACAGATTGGATTTTGGTATAATTTATTGTTTTAGTATTCACACCATCATTTATGTAGTACAGATTTATTCATGGCTTCATTACTAAGCTAATTGATATGTATTGCCCATCAAATAAGAAGGGTTTATGATAATACAATGACTCCACTTTGTCTTAAAAAACTCAAGCTCAATGAAATTATCCCGAGCAAATCCAAAGCTGTCTGATTGCCTCTCTTTACCCTTCATCTGAAGTTGTTGTTGAGCTCGCTCAATTTCAAACTTTAGGAAGTGAGACATGGATGATGTTTAACGGTCCAAAATGTAATCTAAATTTGTAATCAACTATTGATTTACAAAATGAAATAATATGTCATGTTGAAATATATATGACGGAAGTATTACCGTACCTTCTCCATCTCAATCAATGTCGCACCGACAACTAACAATCCATTTCCTACAATAATTCTGATTCCCTTTGACAACTAAACGGTTAAGTTAATTAACAGTCCATTTTTCCAACAATAAATCCGATTCCCTCCGACAACTAAACTAACAATATATCTTCTTCTTCCAGATCTAAACAAGAGTACTGTCTTCATACAACTAAATAACTATCCATTTATTTCCAAGAATAAATCATCTTCTCAACAATGTCGTCATTCCCTGAACAAGTGTTGAAGCACCTTGTTAACCTCACACAAGGACCGTAACAGTATATCCTTAGTCTCTAAGTCGTGGTACGAGCTCGGGAGGCTCTCTAAGAGGAGTGCCTTCATCGGCAACTGCTACTCCGTTAGCCCTGAGATTATGATCGCACGCTTCCCTCAACTCACATCTATCTGGCTATCTCAAAGGAAAGCCCCATTTTGCTGACTTTAATCTTCAACCTTGGATTGCTGCAATGTCTCCCTCTTATCCTTGGCTTGAGCAAATTAGATTCAAGGGAATTGTTGTCACTGATCACTCCTTGGACTTGAGTTCCACCTCATATCACCATTTCAAAGTCTTGGTCTTGTTGTCTTGTCAAGGCTTTACTACCCATGGACTTGCTTCCACTGCAGAAATCTGACTGAACTAGACTTGGGAGAAAGTGAAGTGGAGGACCTAAGTAGTGACTGGCTCACTCATTTTCCTCATGGTTGTACCTCACTGGTGTCACTTAACATTTTTTATTTGGGTCCGGAGATCAGCTTATGAGATCTGGAGAGTCTCATTGCACGTTCTCCTAATTTGAACACATTTTTTGTCACTCATGTTTTCTCTAACCTCCAAAAAGCTTTTTCAGGCTGCAACACACTTCAAGGCTTGTCTGGATTTTGTATTAGTATCCTAATCCCAGTAACCGACCCCTATATGTATCATTGGGAATAAGAATTACTACTTATTATTTTGTTTTGGGGGAGGGGGAGGGGGCATGCTCAACAATGTAGATGCTAGCGATTTGAAGACTGCATCGATTTGCAGCTGAATTCATCATCTTTTCTATTGACTGATGAGATTATGCCATCATGTACTCATAAGTCGGTAAAATTCAATGCTTCCATGTACTACTACTAAGAATCTCTTTAGAAAATTATTTTTGGTAATACCTACGTCAAAATTTGAACTCATAATCAAGTGATGAGTTCTATGGAAGGCTTCATTCATCAAAATTAAATTCTGATTTCACCTTTACAAGTTAATGAGAATTCAAGACTTTAAATACTGGGGTTCACTGGTACTCCTATTCCTATCTAAGAAATCAAATGATAGAATAAGTAATGGTGCAAGAATAAAAGACATCAAGTTCAAAAGACATAGTGAGTCAAGTAATATTAATTGGACAAGATGATGGTTTTTTCTTTGATTTAGAAACTTAAAGCATAACTCTTACATCCACACTTGTGTCTTTTGCAATTACTTATACTTTTGATCCTTGAAGTGTTTCCAAAATATGTTCTATTCTGTACTTCATGACTGGTTGGCCTGATTTGGTTTTCTTGAACATTTTCTCCCTTAGTTCTTTCCTTCGAGATTCAGCTCTCTGCATTTCGTCTTTCCTTGCTAGAATAGTGGCCTCCGTCTCCATCCTTGCCTTGTCATCCTCCTCGCGTTTTCTCTCATATATTTCTCTTAGGCTTCTAGCACTATTCTTCTTATTTCTCCTAATATCTACTTCTTCATCCTGATATACCAATTGGAATTAGAATGAACACATACCTTACCTCACTTTTCTAGTTGCAATTAACACGTTCTGGATTGTTACTTAATTCCACAATTACAATAAGAGGATAAATGACTAACCTCTAGTTGTCTTGCAGAACCAGAAGGCTCTCCTTGTTGCTGCTTAACTATCCTCTTATATCTATTCACATATTTAGCGTTCTTATAAAACTCCCTTTGCTTCTCTGCACAAGAAACACAAAAAGAAAAGCACAATTAAAGATATATCTAGAAGCAACTGTTTCAGACCATAGATTCAGAAGCAATAATTTAATTCCTCAAACCAAAGGGTTAGAATTACTTATAATGGCAGGGTTGTAAGTGTTGGTCTTGGTTTTGGCGTTTGCAAAGGCTTCCAATGATAAGCCTCCTCTTCCTCCTCCTAATCTTTGCATATTCTTCTTCTTATCCACATCCTTGAAACATTTTGCTTTCTTCTTCGTTTCCGCCTTTACCATTTTCTTCATCTCAAACCCTAGTTTGTTTCGAATGAACAAGAGATTTTACGCATTTCACCCAGGCCCAAAAGGCTACCCATAAGGCCCAAAGCTATCACTTCTGCCTGTACATAAATAAATAAATTCAATATAATATAAATCGTGTTTTTTATAGGACAAATAAAAACTAAACTAGAGTCTAGAGGGGCAGGCGTTTGGGAATTTTGTGAAAAAACATACAAAATAAACCAACTTCTAACAATATTGTTCCGATTTATTTATTTTTTAATTTTTTTTTAAAAATGACTATAGTTTAAAAATAATTAGAGAATTATTACTATAGTGTGCTTAGTTAGAAATTATAGCTTTGGAGAGGAGATAGGTGCAAGAGGTAAAATACTTGTTGTATTTATTGTATCAGCCATCATACAACTAATTTGTATCAAAATAAATACAATATATCAAAACTTATAGTATTTAGCTATATATTAGGAGGAGAGAGGTGAGCAAGATCTAGAGAAGGGAGTAGGAAGGATAAATACATGTTGTATCACGAATACAATTGACAGCAGAATACAAATACAATTGACACGAAATACAATATAATTATCTATAAGATACATATCATAGACTTATATTTGATTGAATATATGGAGAGGGCAGTGGAAAGAGAGAGAGAGAAAAAAAAATTGTTACAAAACTCTACTATAGCTAACGAATTTTGAATATGTTGAGGCTGATCATAAATTGGAATATTGATATTGGACACCAGTTACTTTGAAAAATGAAATTGCACTTGAATTAAATATTTTAGAATCTTTCTATCTTGTCTTTACCACAAATTCACCCGCTGTTCTGTCCCCATCCCAAACCCCAAATTTGGTTGAGACGATGGAATGAAATGACTTGAAGGTGTCTTATGTTGAAATGGGAGCTTGTGAGATGTTAATGACGGGGAACTGCACATACAAACTAAGATACACTTGGAGGAAAGCAAATAAGTAGTAAAGAGAAACCTTCAATGTTATTTCATCATTTTCTTAATCTGAGAAGCTCAGTGGAGCCAATTCAAGTTTTCAATATGCAATAGAAAAATGGAGAGAGGTTTTATCCAAGGACTATCCCAGATTCCTTCGTACAGTTCGCTAGAAGAAACAAATCAAAAAGGCTTGAATCAAGCTGACCCATGTCATCGGGGATCTTCACCAGTACCAATCATGCGGGTGTTGTATGAATTACAATGCTTGCATTTGTGGCCGAGTATGTGAAAAAATGCTTTACCAGTACTATTACAGTCATTGCACAGAATTGGAACCTGCAAAATAAAAAGAGTACAACCTTATTCCCGCGTAAGAACATCATCCCAACAAAAAAGTTCCTGAAGAAGAGAGATAAAACAGTTAAAAGATGGGACCAAACTGTAAGTTAAACCTCATCTCTCTCACTCGCTAATCATATACCTCAGATCCTTCCACTCCTTACCAACATCCACAAGCAAAGCTCCAGGTCAAACCATCAAAAACCATTCCTGCTAATTAGTCCATTCCACTGATATACCATCCCACCCACCCACCAACC
>NC_028642.1:60627926-60632995 GCF_001406875.1 Solanum pennellii
CCCCCCCGCGCACACACACAGAGAGACACCTCCCCAGCTGTACTCGGGCAGAAAAAGAAAGTTTGAAAAAGTAAAAAGTGTCTTCAAGATCCCAATTCAACAGGTTGTTGTTTTCTTTTGTCCATTTTTTATATATAATAAGGAAGTTACAAAACTAAAAGTTTCTTATGCTCAATTTTCTTCAAATTCCATAGAAATGGAAACACTGGAATCTAAAATGAACAAGCATCATATAAAAGTAAAAATTGACAACATACTGGACATATTTTTTCCCCTTATTAGATACTCCATAGAAGATTTGAATGACAAACATCATAAAACAAGAAAGAGCAACATACCTCATAACGATATTCTTCAGGCATGGCTGTAGCTTCAATCTATACATAAGAAACTTGATCATCAATAAACAATCACAATGCACTGTGGTTAATATCATGCGCTGAGATGTGCTATAACAATTGAGCAACAAACACACGAAGATCATATTGACTCAAAATATGCATATATGAATAAACCATGTAAAGTCTCTGCTTTCTTCCCCGCCAGAAAAAAATATCTAAAACTTAGAATCAACCAATCATCCAGCTCAGTAAAATGCAGTCTCCAGAGAGTTGTGTAGGTCAAATGGCAATTACCAAATAAACTGCAGTGTGGTTAAGAACCTGCAGTACCAAAAAGCCACATCTTCCTCTACTCCCAAGTTTAAAAAAAAAAGGGACAAAAACGACATCCGTCAAAAAAACTTATTCTCATATTATGACATGAGATAGCATTCTCGGCGATAACGATTTAGCATATCCAACTGGAACAGTTTGGAGTTTGGTGCACCAGAGTACGTTCCAATCTGTCCTCAACAGCCATTGACATATCCACACATTTTTAAAACCAACATGAAATCCTCTTGAAAAAAAGCGAGAATATCATGCCTAAGATCATTACAACAAGACCACTAGCATCTAGTATAGTATATCTATACAACTATACTAGAGTTCTTCTAAAGTCATGTCATTTCACATGTTGACAACTTGTGATCGGTCTAACTTGAAGACAAGGTTTTGTCCCCTAGTTTCCTCTCTTTATTCTTTGTAGGTTTTTCTAAATTTCTGCAATTGCACCTCAGAATCGTCCATCTAGCATCATTTACATCTATCCCTAATCACTACACACCAAAACTTGGTCAAAAAACTTTCCCAGTTCATATCTTCAGCTAACGTCAAATCTAACTCGTTACTGATATCTCTCGAAACCAATGCCTAATGCTCGATCATGATCTGACCCCTTGTCAGCAAATTAACTGTCTATGTAAACAGGTCTGAAGAGCGGTGACGAATTCTTAAACCAAGATGTATGTGTTACTGACAAATGAAATAGGATTCCACAAACTATAACTCAAACTCAGATATACCATCACCAAGTAAGAGATACTACCACAACAAACAAATTTAAAACAAGATACAACTTAATTTTCTTCGGACAAGTTCAAAAGTCAAACCATGTTTTGAAAACTGTAAACAGCAATGCACCTCATTGAGATGTGTTAGAATAGTAATAGGTAAATACAATCCTATTAGAACAGGAAGAGGTTTATATAATCCTATTAGAATAGATTTCAGTTTATACAATCCTATTTAGAATAGGAATAGGATTACAAATAGAAATATGAATAGTAAATCGTATCCTACTAGGTAAAGGATTGTATTCTAGTGTCTATAAATAGAAACAACACCAGCAATTCAATAATATTTTTTTCTATATTTCTCATATGGTATCAGAGCCTCTGCGCGATCTTGGTATAGATCAAAGAGCTTCCACTGCCGGCGGGCGGCTATTACCCATATATGCCGCCCGTCTGGCCAACGATTATGTTAGCAAAACTTGTAGCACCGTGTCATTTTCTCGGCGACTACTTTCATATTTAATTTGTGTAGCACCGTGCCATCTTTTCGGCAATTACTTTTTTCATAATTAATTTGTATAGCTCTGTGCAATCATTACAGTGACTACTTTCTCAAATCTGATTTCTGTAGAGCACCGTTCCATCATTCCGGTGACTACTTTTTTGTATCCTATATCTGTAGCACCGTGCGATATTTCCGGTGACTGCTTTTTCATATTTAATTTGTGTAGCACTGTGACATCCTTTCGGTGACTACCTTTTTTTTCGGTGACTACCTTTTTTTTTGCATATCTTATTTGCGTAGCACTGTGCATCTCAGGACTACTTTTCATATTTTATTTGCGTAGTACCATGGATTTTTTCGAACTACTTTTCATATCTGAGTTGCATAGCACCGCGTCTCTTTTCGGTGACTCCTCAAATTTGATTTGCATAGTTCCATACGTCTTTCCGGTAATTCAAATTAGATTTGCGTAAGGTTGTGCCATCATTCCGACCCGACCTATATTATTTCTCCTTTTTAATAGGGGCGTACCATCAATCCGACCTTTCCTATATGATTTTTGTTTTCTAGTTAGGTCGTTCCATCATTCCAACCCTACCCATATAATTTTATTTCTTAGATTGTGACCACTTTCACCATCAAATCTAATACTTTGGCGTATGAGCATGTTCTAAGCAAATTTTCGGTGACTTTCTTGTGTAATATCGACTCATTTATTGATTCCAACATTATCCATATACTTCAAAATAGTAACAGGTATATACAACCTATTAGAATAGGAAGAGGTTTATACAATCCTATTAGAATAGTATTAAGTTTATATAATCCTATTAGAATAGGAATAGGAATACAAATAGAAATAGGAATAGTAAATAGTATCCTACTTGTCTATAAACAAGGTCTCAATGTAATAATATAGAAACAACAACAATTCAATAATATTCTTTTTCCAATATTTCTCACAAGATCCAAAAGGCACAAAACAAAGAAAATTATATATATATATATATATATATATATATATATATATATATATGTTAAATTACTGGCTCTCCATTCTCTCAGTGACAAAACCCATGCTTTTAAACAGCAAATGTAGGATTTGAACTTCACGGGTTTATGTTTAGGTTTGTGTTTTGTCTCTCAATAACAAAAACCCTGCTTTTTTAGATATGTGACTCTAAAAAAGTTTCAAGAAAAAAACAATATCTATATTTCTCGTTTCTCTAATATTACTTCCTTAAAATAAGGTTGCCCTTCAATGTTACCAGTTTCCCAACAAAAAAATAAAGGTTGCTCTTCAAAAAAAATCGAGGCAAAACCAGTAAGCCGAAAGACAGTTACAGCACAATCAACTTCACTCCAGAAAAATGCCAAGGAAAGAAAGGATCGACTTTGATTTCTCTCTATGTCCTTTCAACCTCCTATCAGTTTAAGCTATATCAGCACTGGATTGGAGGATAGCTCACATGCTGTGAGCCCTTCAATCTTCACCATGTGGTGAGGGATCAAACACACCTATGTAATAATCCCCTCCATCCTCCTATCCCTAAATAAATAGTTTAAATTATACATATATCAGCATATACTCTTTTTTTTAATTGGATGTATGTATGGTGGATATTGCTTGTAGCGAAGTACAAAAAATAAATTATGGAAGAACTTTGTAGGGACTAACTGAAAGTAAAATAACTTCACACCTCCATATCTAATCTTTGCCAAGTTCCGGACATGTTGAGAACAGACTTGGAGCATATAGGGCAGCGATACCTATACAGAAAGGGGAAGACGAGTATAATATGTAAGTTAACCTGACAGGCTGATTGGCATGAAGAAAAAGAAACATAATAGTCATGCTATGGATAGAACTTTACTGGTTCTGATGGATCATCTCTGTGTGGCATTCCATATGCATTGTATGTCCACACTTCATAATTGTGGTGCCTTTCACTGAGTCGAAAAGAAACTGGACCGAACCATAAATTTACTATTAGGGTATAGTTCCAATCAAAACATACGAGCAAGTTAAGGCAGTAAAAGCCAAATGAAGAGTATACTCAAACCTCATAACAGATGGGACAATGGTTCTTCATTGAGTTCTCCACACACAAGTGATTATCACGCAGCTCCACCGAATAGCAGGATCCTGTTGCAAGAACATCATGAAAGTAGCTAAAAGAGAAGTATTCCTAAAGCTTAACGCATCAGAAAAATAAGGAGACTTTGCGCATATGATAAAACATTAATTCACCGCCGATGGCTTTTTATAAAGAAAAAGTTTATCTTCATCAGAAAAGAAAACAGAAACAGTTATTCTAAATCTATTGAAATACAGCAAACTATGCAGGCATGTGTTCGAAGTTCTGCAGATGTGTAGGAAGGAGAAAAAGTTGTACAGATTAATATTTTATGGACAAGGTTTATTAACATCTTATTATAATCTTTTATAACTAAAAGATTATAATGGATCACTGAAAAGACAAAGAACACTATTTGGTGACCTCAAGATGAGCGAGTTCCCCTTCCAGATTTTGCCTTGTTATGACCAAGGTTTATTTACAGCTCAACTTTATCAGAGACTTGCAACTAAAATTCGTTCTTCGCCAACATGAATTTAGCATCCTCGGAACCTGCATCTTCCCATCTAAAAAGACTTACAGGACCTATAGACATGAGACCTTTTTGAGTTAGACATGCTTAATTTACAAGGAAAATGTACTTATGTTCCTTTATCCTTTACAAGAATATGCCTGACTGGAACATACCACAACCATTATTATACAAATTTAGAAGTTAAAAGAAACTTGTACTTGACCACACATCATCAATAAGATTCTCCAGAACCATAGAGCGGCCGATGAATTAAGAAAGAGAGAGAGAGGATTCAACCCTATTGACAGGTTTCCTCTCTATTCTGTTAGGATGAGCAGTTCTAGCTATTTGACTTCCGTTATCCTTATTGGTTTTATGTTACTTTATTTCATTGATATAGAGATGCATGTTCGTGGCGGATCAGAGATTTTAAGGTCGTGGGTGCTCTCTTAGCTAAGGTGGCGGCGACAAATATAAAATGTAAACACACGAAAAAGCCAAAGGGGGTTCAACACACACACACACACACACATATGTGTGTGTGTGTGTGTGTGTGTATATATATATATATATATA
>NC_028642.1:60633735-60723346 GCF_001406875.1 Solanum pennellii
TATATATATATATATATATATATATATATATATATTTTACCATATATAAACAATGTAATTTTTTCGTCGTCTACCTAGCTCCGAACCCACTTAGCTACCGATCAAAAAATGTAAGTGGATAAATTTACTCTTCATCATAAAAAAGACAATCATATTTGAATATTATAGCTAAAAGACAAAAAAGAAATACAATAAATATTATTTTGAATAAAGAAAATAGGAAAAGTATATTTTGTATAAACTTATCGTAGGAAAAGTAGCAAAACGACAAGTGAAAGAAAATAGAAATACAATCATATAACATCGGTAGTAAGGGAGAGAAGAGTTGGTTTGTAAAAAAATTTAAATGTGCCGACTGGGAGTCGAAACCAGATGCACAACATTACGAAGGACCTTGAGCACCCACAAACAGCCACTGAACCAATCAAACAATTTATTCTATGGGTGCTCGTTGTTTAGTTTTATACTATTCCTCCTAATTTCTATAGAAATATATTTAGTTGGACACAGAGATAAGGTGCTCAAGCACCCGGGAGTACCTATGTGAGTCAGTCCCCGTGCATGATGCCAGTAGACAGCTATAAATGGTAGATGTACAAAGCAATAATATAGTTGTACAAGATTAACTTCCAGTTCCAAGGATATCCCTTTATTACCATATAAGATGTTCTATCTAAGACTCAATGGAAAGGGCATTTCAAAAGTAAAATTTCAGAAAGGAACTGTCAAATGAGAAAAGTACACTTCCACAATGCAGTTTTGGAACAAGCTATAGTTGAAAAGAATCACTAGTTGTAAACTTGAGATATAATCTACACCTTCCTTTATAAAGTAAGGGTTGAGATATACACTACACTATTCAAAATGAAAAAAGAAATCGATCCATTTTGATACAAGGAAATCCACAACAGTAGTCAAACAACAAGGATGAAGGGATGCCTTACCACACTTCTTGCAGTGGAAGAAGTTTTCTCGACCACCGACCCTGTTTCACCAATTGCGTTTAAGTACCACAGGTGAAATATATGTTGTTTAAAGAGTTGGAACAAGTACCGAAGTGTAAGGGCAGAATGGAGGCTGAATACAATATTATTTAGTGCATTCACCTGCAAATTCCACAGTCATCACAGTGAAACTGCCCCTTTGTTCTCTGCAAGAAAAGTAATTACTTAAATACAAATGCATCAAATGAATTAAATACATTTATTTGGTTACTCTAGCATCCACAAAATAGAACAATCTAATTTAAGAGAAAAATAAAATAGTAGCATTACATTGTCATCGTAAAATCTACAAATTTCACAATAGTACTCCCCAAATTTGACGCCACACTCTGAACAGATCTCAGCAACCTATTAAACACAAGCCAGAAAAAAATTATCACAGACTACGACGGCTGAAAAGTCCATAAACTTGAGACACTCAAATGATAGATAAGTGTAGCAACAGAGCTTAACAGACCTGTTGTTCAGTGTCGCATACAGCACAAACAACCTGTAGCAAAAAATCAGATCCAACATCAATCCCCATAAAAGTTCTGAGTATTCATGAACTAAAATCTTATCATCCGAGGAAATCAATAATATGAGTTTTACTCGTACTTGCTTAACATTGTGGCGCACAAGTTCGTGCCGTTCCTTGGGATTGGTCAAAGCATTCTGATTCCAACAAACACAAGCTTCAGCAAAAACCACAGTGTTTATAAAGCAAGGAAGGTCCTTTTACCGTTTTAAAATATGGAACTGACAATAGTAAGGCCTCTTACTATTATAATGAAGCAATAGCACCAGACCATTACAGAAGAGCGGAAACTGACTTACAAAGTTAGTATGTATGTTGGATCCAGAGAATCCCACATTAAGGGCAAAAGAGAAAATGAGTATTTGTCCATGTATTTCCTATAAAATACTTGTGTTCGCATGTGAAACCTGGAAATTGGTTTTTCATAGATATTATGGATGTATTTTGACCTGCGACTTGTTAATTAAATTTTACTATTTGGGACAGCTAATTAGCAACAGAACATATATGTAAAGACTGTTTAGGTTTTCCCAATAAGGATAGACTATGTTCTACTTCAAAATATGTGAGCAGTGGCTGTTGGTAGTGTTTTTATAAGAAAAAAGATTAGAAAAGCAGCAAGCACCTTGGCCTCGTTGTGGCAGTGACGGCAAGTGAATATTTCATTGCAACAAGGGGCTCGGAGTTTACAGCGTCGCCGATAATGATCACATCTATTTAAAGGACAGAGAATATGAATCTTATACAATTTTGACAGGAAAATTAACACAAAGTGGTGTATGCATAATTATGTACCCATAAAGCAACTTTCCGACATCTTGTCTATCGAGCTCCTCTTCGGGCGGCGGCGGTTGATCAACGACAAAATTCTCACCGTCTTCTTCCATGTAAAGGTTCGAGAGTAGAGGTATGTGGTGAAATTTGGTTGCGTGTGGCCAAATGGTGCGGTGCGGAATATATCAAGTATTTACGGGTGGGTTCTCTTCAAGATCCACTAAAATTCATACTGGGCCCATTTAACATAAAACTTTACTACAGTATAAGTTATGTTTGTTAAAATTCATTAATGACACTAACCTATTGAAATTAATCATAAATAGGACTTCTTCATATTCATGTCATTTACAAATGAACCGTATGCATTGAAAAAATATAATTGTCCATATAGATTGTAGAAAAATTTGTGTAAAGAATTTATAAAAATCTATTTGTGTTTGTACTTAAAAGGATAGTTGTTGCACTGATAACAATTACGGAGGACATATGTTTTATAATGGAGAATTTGCACAAACAATGTGGCAAAGGTTTGCATGAGGTTAGGCATCGGAAAAGCAGAACTCTTAGAAGCTTATTAGTCGAATGTAAAATTTCAAAGGCCAAAATTATGTGGCTGCATATATCCTTAAAATTATGTCACCTATAGTTATATGAGAGCTACAGAGGCTAAGGTGTCGCTCTGAACCATCAACGGATGCGACATTTCTAATCACTTTCAACATCTATCAACTTATCAAAGCTAGTATGGTTGAGAAGATCGTAAGAGTGGTCAAGTGAATTAAACCCTCTTCCCCTGAACACCAATGAATCCTATAATAATGGAACTTGTGATGGGGGAGGTGTATGTAGGGGATTATCGAGGAAGAGCTAATGATTTGAGTTTTTATCATTGCTGAGGTAGACTCTTTATTGTTGCTTAATTGCACCATCAATGTCTGCGCAATCACCTGGAGAATCGAAAACACAATCAAACAGATAAAGAATCTTGTAGGCATATATGATATTCCTATTCAACATTGCTTCAGGAAAACTAATAAAGTTATTGACAAATTATTTTCCTTAAGTCACTCACTTACTGATGTACAAGTCTAGATCTACTCTCACTTCAACACCATCCCTAGAATAGTGAAAAGGAATCTCTACATAGATGGGTAGAAATGTCCTTCCTGAAAGTATAAAAGCGTAAAGCAAATACTTTGAGCTGTGATCCCCTTAAACCCAGAGGCGTATTCAGGATTTTGGTTAGATGGGTGCACAATTACAAAAAAAATTGTATCATAAATATAAATTTGATCGATTTTTTAACATTTAAGTTCTTAATATGAAGCATAAAATTTTACAAATTATAAGTCCAAAATATATAGTACTACTAGTTTTAAATTTTAATGTACCATTTGGTTTAATTATATATAAAAAAATTTATAGTGCTAATTTTTTTTAGGAATTTTCAATATAACACATTTGAAAATTTTGAAAGAAAGATTAAATGGAAAAAAATAGCAAAATCAGTTGAAACGTCAAATATGTAACTGATAACCACTTGGAGAGAAGTGCACATAATTCATCATATATCATTATAAGTGGGAAGCTCCTAACTTAAAAGTTGAATTACCATTTTGTCCTTAATTTATTCCTAAATTAAATTAAATATTAAATAATCATATTTAAATACATGCATCTAGACACAATGGTTTAAATTCTAATTATTTACATACTAAGTAACAATTATTTTATATTATACTAAACACTAAAAATAAGAAGGTGTAAAGTCAAACTTTGAAAGACAGAAATATTTTATAGAAAATTGTTAGAAATTATTTCAAAGGAAATTGTTAGGAATTACTTTTTAAAAAAAATAAAAATTATCTATTCTTTCTTTATAATTAATGTGATTAAATGATTAAATTTGTTATCCTCTCTCTTTATTTAGTATAAATAAATGTATTGAATTATTAGTAAAAACAATCACCTTTTCCTCTACCCCATGTCTAAGATCACTTAACTTCTAAAAATTAACTTAAACAATTCTTCACCTTTTCATCTTATCCAATGAATCTTTAGCTATATATATGTATCATGAAAAATATTTTTTCTTTACCACTTGCCTCGTGTTGATGTGAATCATCAGACAATTTTCAGGTACTTTTTTTTTGTTTTGAAATATTAATATTTGTTGATCCTCATTAGAATGATATTTTGTATCATAAGTTTTATCTTTATCATTTTAGATTGCTTTTTTTGTTACGGGAGAAAAAAAAAACTCTACTCCTTGTATATTTCTTTTTACTATATATTGTTATAATAAAAGTCTTAAGAAGGATATGAATGTTGTATTTATTCTTATCTGTTTAATTTTTTTGTATTCTTTACCAATTATACTTCTTTAATATAATCTTCTATGAAATTATGAATGTTATAAGTCTATTTTTATTAGTGCTAAAATTACTAATTTATGACATTTAGATTCGTTTTTTAATGTACTTTTATAATATTTATTTACTTTTATCTTTCCTTACTAATATAGTTTCTTTAAATAGCTACATATTTGTGTACTTACTAATATGGAGCGTAATGAGAGATTATTAAGGACAAGTCATATAGATATAATTATATTATTAGATGCTATAGTAATATAATTATTTTTCCATATTTCTTGCTTGATGGTCAATGTACTATTCGATTATTATGAATTTTATTTAATTAATGAAATATAAATTAGTAAAACTAATATTTCTAATTTCGACATTATATAATAATTCAACTTTATAATAATTATGTGCACTTTTCCGAAATTAGTTATTATATTAATATGATACTTTAAACATGAGTTCACACATCTATATTTAAATTTTTTTGAAAAATATAACACAAGTCTATATGATGTAGAGAGGAGAGCATGGGTTCACGTGAAGCCACGGCACCCCCTCTAGACACGCCTCTGCTTGAACCTCTCTGATTGTACTAATGCTTGTTTATCTTAGATCTTTTGTACACTTCTGTGTTTAGTTTGACTGTAACCAAACTCTCAAGAAGGTATATATGATTTATCCTGCTTCTTCAAATATAATTTCTTTCTCAATGGCAATATATATGGTAATATATAAAAAAAATAAAGATTAAATACTCGAAAAGTAGGCAATATATATGGTAATATATTAAAAAAAATAAAGATTAAATACTCAAAAAGTAGGTAAGCATAGAGGGAGACTAATAAATTCACCAGATTTCTGTTTTGTTGTAGAATTAAGCAGATGGTAATTGAGGAAACTATTACTGTACTACATTTGCAGTATAGGTAAGGATAATATCATTGAATTTGTTTGCTGTTATTATACAGGAATAAATAGATAGAGTAATAAATTATGTTGAAATGTAACTACGGGGTGGAGAGACATGATTTCAACATTTTGATCCAGTTCATGAACGTATAGATTTTCCTTTCCCTCTGAATCACGACCAGTTCATGAACGTACACATTCGAGCAAGCTCAACATTCATCATTACTCCATTTTCCAGAAAAATAATCAGCTAGCTACTGCACATCAAATACCACAAAAAGTAACTTTTCAAAGTTGTGGAGCCATACAATGAACGATTTTCATTTGATTCAAAGAAATATCATTGGCTTAATTACTTTATGCCCTTCTCTTTTGAAAAGATGAGTAGAAACATCACCTACTCAAAACTGTGAACCAATGTATTGGAGAAGCTTCTCAATATTCTTGTTAGCAATACACAAACTGCTTTCTTGCCACTACAGTCTACACTAGACAATAGATAGAGATATAGGTTAAAGTCTCACTAATAACGATTTTTACAGGACAGAAGGGTGTTCAGTGAAAAGCGATTGTAGTAATGGAGTAGTCCAAGGACCCAAGGCAATTGGCTCTTTACTCTTTCTTTACTTCACCAAAAAATATCTTTCTCTAGGACAGCCTTTTTTTTGTTAGACACGTCAAAGATTAGGGCATGGTGTTGGTTCAGGAATTAGAAATGCAGTAATTAATTATGTAAGATTTGGTTATTCCACATTTCACACCGCAACCTAAAATAGTAGGTTGAACAAATGGTAATATATTTTCAGGTTAAGATATTATTGCCCACATTAGTAATCCAGGGGTTGCAAGGACAATATAGAAACACCAAAGCATAAGATTTACACAAAGATGTGGCGTTTAAGAGACAATCAGGAATATCAAGGGAAAAAAGTGCACGGCTGAAATATTTACTGAAAGGGAAATTCAAGTGCCACCAACTTCTGAAAAAAAGTGGTGATATACTAACAACTGCACAAGTTGCCTACTCAGGCAAAGGTCAAAAAAAATCGCTGCTAACAATCAAATCCAGCTCCACTCACTTCCATCCAGTGCCAAGACAAGACAAGTCAGTATCAGCTTGTTGCCTCAGGCCAAGTACTTGAACAAGTTTGGGTTCTCTTTGTCTCTTTCCAAGTAGTCACGAGTGATAAGATCTTCAATCCTCTTTTTGATTGCTTTGAAATCAGGCTACACAGAAATCTTTTGTTATTTTTCGACACATACAAGAGAAATTCAATAATTAGAATAGACAAAGCTAACACATCTCTCCAACTAGAGCCTATAACTATTTTGAATATCATTTGAAGGCAGAGAAGAAACTTGACAAGGGAATAAGATGAACTATATTGGCAAGTTTGGGTTACAAAGATGACACCTCAACAAAAATTCCAGCACTCTGCATATCCTACTTTATATATCTATAGATACCTCTCTTAGTTTTGAGGTGGTCACTCATTCCTCAAACTATAGGAATATACAGAAGGTGAGAAAAAATTTCAGGTACTTCCTCCCGATACCTATGATAAAGGACAAGTGCTTGAATGGTTACTTATTTTGGACTGAATAAATCTCTTCATCTAAAATTTTGACCAAGACAGAGGAAGAAGTTCAAAATACAACAAAAAAGACAGCTGGACACAAAGGAGTCAATATCCTTCTGTTACCCCTGTGGTCAGCAATCATCATCACTTCTCCATTTTTATTTCTATTTTGAATAGTCAAGTACTAGGAGAAGCAAAACAAGCAATAACGATCTAAGATATTCTATCAGCAAAGCGATCCCCAGGACATTGATGACTTACTTTTAAAAATAAAAAGATGTTTCAAGTAACACGCAATTAGATAGCAAGAAAGAAAATGACATGTCTGGTATAGAAGCAACAACATTCCTCCATGTCAAATTGAATGTCGTGTTATTAGGCAGACCAAAATCATGTCCACTTTCCTAGATGGAATACCTAAACCGAGGAAATCCAAATGGTGAAGACGCGGATACCTTAAACATGCGGCTCAATTGCTCAACACACTCCAACACGAGCTGCTGATGAGGAAGCACCTTCCGGCTCTTCATAATGCGCACAATACAAGCATCAATTGCATAACGTCTGTCCTTGTCAACGTCCTCAACCACTTTTTTCCTTTCATCCACCGGAGGCAAAGGGATCTGAACGATACAATAAGATCATTGAGAAAAGAAGTCCACAATGCATACAACAAAGTAAGCATCACAGCAAAATACAAGTAGCTCTAAACAGTATCTATACCCTAATCCTCCTCATTCTGTCAGTGAACTTGGAGTTGAATTCAAAATGATCCGTTGACGAAACAGTTCTATTGCTAGGCTCTTTGGTCAGAATTTTATACTTAGCACATGACAGGGATTGAAGCAATCTGATCAAGTCATCGTCAGCCAAATTTAACTGACTTTTGATATCTGAGTAACTCAATCTATCTGAAGCATTAAACAGTAATAGAGCAGCAGCCTGAAAATGAAATCATTAATCAGTAACCAAATTTGGTGTCAGAAACAGTGATGCTGCAGCAGTACTATTTCACGAACTGATCACCTGGTAAGTTCCCACAATAAGTTCAATAGTTTTTGATTCAAACTTGCCATTGATATTGCATGTACCCAGTGAATAAATCCAGGTCAATTTCCTGTGTTTCGTTTTCGTCTGATAAAATTCCTTGAAGACTTCTACACACTTCACCTGAGATACCAACAGAGGAGTAAACACCCATAAAAAATACAAAAAGGAAAGATCAAACCAGCAGCAGAAATTAAATTATTATATCAGATGAGAAGCAGATCTCACCATTTCCACAGGGAGACTCAGATCAGAAGATTTATAACTAGGCCAAAAGCCAGTTGTAAGAACTGTGACAGTCAAATCAATTCCGGGATTAGCTGCCGCGTTGTTACTGAGATATTCCTGAAAGTGACTCTGATTTTCCTTCGCCAAAGTCAAGTCCGTCACCTGTTTTGTTATTTCAAACAGTAAGTGTTGACAAGACAATTTGAACGGGGAAGATAAAATTAGCAGTACTATACACTCTCCTCACCATTCCCTCCATCTTTGACGTAAACTGTCCACCACACTGCTGCTTTAACTTTGTTAAGATAAGCCTTTCATGGTCATCATTGGCACTTTTATCAAAAAGCAGTCGCCGAGAAAGCTTCTTCCTATAAAATTATGAAGACGGATACATATTCAATGGTTAGAGATGTAACAAGAAACTAGTTACTGGGTCAAAAAAAACTTGATGTAGGTTCCGACCTGTAGAACTCAGCAAAAAGGTCCTTGTCACTGATATACGCAAGAAGCTTCACCACCTATATGAAATATAAACAATTATGAAGTCATCCTGAAAAATCAAGTGACCACCAGAAAGTGAAGCTGGATATAGGGTTAGTGCTACCTTATCTAATGTCTCCTCAATAGCATCATCACTGAGTTTCTCACTCCCACCCTTCTTAAGGATATTATCACAATAAGAGGCAAGGAGTTCTGCACTAGAACAGCCAGCAACAATTTTGTTACAGAAGACCTCAAATGCCTCTTTCAAAGCCTACAAAAGTTCAGAAGTTAAGACATCAGAAATAAAAGCTCAAATTATTCAAGGTAAAAAAGTATAACCACACAACTGTGAACACCTGGATATACCTTGTGAAAGAGAGAGTTATTTGCAAAACTGTCGGTCACATATGCCATATATTTGTCATGCAGCTCAATAACCTTCCTAACAAAGACCTAAGGAAACAGATCGGACACAGTTGAGCCATCTCCTGAGCTATTACACTTAAAAATCCTACTTGACTAGAAATTCAGAGAAGTGGATTTACCTGCTCCTGTGACCCACTGGAACTTTCAGCCTGTAGAATTACATAAATATCAGTACTTCAAAATGCACTGAAATCAGTTACTACCAAAAGGAAAAACAATCTCGCAGATCGTAAGAACAGCATGTGGATGCAATTTCACATATATCTTTGTATTTCTGATAATGCTATTTAATCTACTCAAAGTCTTGAACTCCCTTTTTTTCTAGATTACTTGATTGTTCTCGAAGATAGGTTAAGCTTTTTCTCTACTAGTTCAAGAAGCATGGATATTAAAATAAGAGGAAGGGGCCAAAAAACATATTGCCAAATGAAGCACAGCATGTTCAGTCAACAGACCTTGTTACTTGCTGAGTCTTCGGCCTGTTGCACCAACACCATGCCTTCAGCAGTGACATGCTGCAAAATATGTACCATAACAAAGTGTTTAACCACCAAAAAAAAGAACTCAACAAAAACCCTGTAGTTGCACAACAATTAAATAGAAGACCATACCTGCTTAAACATATTTGCAACTGGTTCCAAACCTTTAGGGATCCTGTGGAATAGCCTGTACATTCGAGATAAATCCTCTACCTGACATGAAAAGGGGATGGATGAAAAGAAGGGGGGAAATCAAGATACTCACATAAGAAGTCAAATACATATTGACTAGTAGACACCTAATATGCAAGGAATTAATACCTTATCATCTCTAAGCAAAGCTCGGCATCCAGAATGTTCCTTCTCAAGCAATTGATTGGTATATACAACCAATAATTCATTTTGCACTTTCTGCAGCACAAGTGTAGCCTCAATTGAAAAAATAAATGCAACCAGAGGCACTTTGAACATAACTCATTTCAAAACTAAACAGACTTAATCAAGTAAAAACTTAGAAAGTAATGACCTGATAAAACCAACGTGAGACAAAGTAATATGTGTCAATGTTTTTAGTTTCTCCAAATTAAAAAAAAACATCACTTCGTACATTTGGCTCAATGAAGCAAATGTGTTTCAAGCAAAAGAATAATGAAGAAGGAGATTCATTAATGATGCATAATCATGGAGAAACACCTCTAACTTAAAGTGGAAAGTTTTTGCAATTTTCATTAGAATCTGCTAAAAAAGATGATCAGAATATCGACGAAAAGAAAGCACAGCATCTCACTGAAGCATAGTTGTAAATACACAAGATGAATACTTTATTCCTCCTCCGAGTACAATGAACAAACTAAATTGAAAGGTTTGGAACGATTATTTTCTTTCATCTCGTAAGTATTCAGTTTATTCAAAGAAATCATCGAAGGAGAATGCAGTCAAGTACCCGACACCAATTAATGGGAACTCCAAGAAACCAACAGAATTAAACATTTAGAGAAGGGTTAAATAGTTACTGCACCATATCATAAATACAAAACAGTTTATTTTGAAGTTCTAAATAGCTTTTCATCAGTAGTTAAGATGCCGAGAAAATACTAATATATCAATTTTCAAGTGCCTCATTCCAATACTGACCTCCAGAAGTTTTGTCTCGCTGCTTGAGTGCAAATAATGAGAAACTCTATCCTTCTCTTTTTTCAAGCACTCTTCTGCCTGTTTTAGAAATAACAGGTATCAGTTACATTCTGGCATAAGTATATGACCAACTTATGCACTAAATAAAATTGCTGATAAGAATTAGGATCTTTACCTTCAACATATAATCTGGACAAGAATCTTCCACAATCCAGTTTGATGCTTTTCGAGAATAATAAGCTGATGTATCTTTAAGCATTGCATCTTCAAAGTCATTTTCATAGAACTCCATCTCCCCCATCCCAATTTCAACAAATATACCTAGCACATTCTTTAATAAGGCTCTATCAATCTGTTCACCCTCGCGTTCTTGATCAATCTGATAAAAAAGGATTATCACCGACTCTTATTCTTGGCGCATAGTATGATACAAAATTGGGTCAAATAAAGAAAGCATTAGACTTGCCAGCGCTATAACTGCATCTCTAGCTTTACTTTTCAACTCTTGATAAACCTATTATCAACAATCAAAAATGTAAAATATCATACACAACAACAGCATAAAGAGTATTTATTCCTATAGGTTGAATTATAACAGATATGCAAGATAATATAACATAGAAATGCTAATGACTAACCAAATCACGGAAGCACGTCAGACCAACTTCATTAAGTGCAGGGAGTGACCTTCGAGCAATAAAATACCGATCAAGATAATGGAAGAACCGTGAAAGCCACCTGACCATAAGTTTATGATTTGTCCATCTTTTCACGAGCTCCCTCAGCATGAACTCATCGTGCTTCTCTCTCAAAGAAGATAGAACCTAAAAAAAATACAAACACATATGGGAAACTTGAATAGGAAAAGCTGAGCAATGAGGATGCTCTCACTACATGTGAGTTTGAGTTGGTTAATGAAGTATTAAGTTAGTAACACTAAATAAACCACCTCAATAACATAGACCATACATATGTTTAACAAATTCTGAATTTTGTGAAAATTGTCATGGGAACATTTAACCACTTAGTGGGTTACAAGTCGATAAAAATCAAGTGTGCCACTGATGTCATCAACAAACCTTCAACCCTGTGAGAAGCTAAGAGAAATTTCAAGCCAATGGTTCTTACTATAGAATTGATGTATTCTTCAAAGGCTTCCTTGTATTTCTCATATAGCTGCTGAGAGTAATCATGAGGGGGCTTCTGTGTACACATGTTATAGATAGTTCTATTCTTCAAATTAAGGATAATACAAAAAGGAATGCCAACCAAAAAGAGGAAAGGGTGAAAGCAAAAAACATAGTAATCTAGAAAAAAAAAGGAGAAATGACTATAAGCACAAAGAATGTTATGGATACGTGTAGAGCATCATGTACTCTTCGGAGCTGAATGAATCTGGATGGCCTTCTAAGATTTTCTTTAATTTTGTGATTCCCTTCTGCATGAAGTTCCATCCTTCCTCCAGCTCGATTGTCTTCATCTGGCTAGTCGTCATAAACACAAACTGCAAATGAGCAACATTAGCTTGAATTTGTAAAATCAAATCACACTCGGAGCAACAACCTATTGATCACATTCACATAAAACTACAATATGCGAGCAATTGATTTAAGAAAAATCACAATGAATTCTTAGGCCCCAAAACCCAAAAGAAGCAGCATACACTCCTACCACCAATCAATCATAAACAAGATGGGATGAAAGCGGGATATATATATATATATATATATATATATATATATATATATATTACAGAAAACAAAATTTAAGCATTAATTTACAATTCGATAGAGTTAGGGTTTGGGTGGAATTAGAGATAGAGACGGAATGGATAAAAGGGCTCTGGAGAGGAAAAAAAACACGAAAGAGAGAAACATAAACAAACGTACAGCAGTTTGGTTGCAGAAAACACGAGGAGATCGCGGAAGAGGAGCGAGCGAGCTAGGGCAGACGAGAAGAACTTGCAAAATATACTCTTACTATTTTTTATTTATTTATTTTTTACCAAAGAAAAAAATAGAGTTTTTTGAGCCTATAAATAGAGACAATTCAGGCACAAATTGGCTATAAATCTCGGTCCATTTCTCCAGGTATTTGGGCTTCACGCCCACACTTCATTATATTATATTCTTACTTAATTTTTAAAAAATTAAAAATTTCATAGAATTTAAGAATTTCATATATTGTGTTTTGAATTTGAATACATCATATTTTGATACATTATTTTTATTGATGTAAGATATATTTGTCTCGATAAATTTTTTAATATTTTAATATTTCCTACTTGATATATTATATTGTTGACATCAAACATATATATCCCAATATATTGGTAAAAGTAATGTATTCCAAAAGATGAGAAAATATTGATTTTTGAAATTTTTTCAAATGATGGTAAATTTTAGAGAATGTAGTAAAATAAATTGTAAATTTACATAAATTTTCTGTTTTAGATTTTAAATTTTTTGTAATAATTCTTTTAAACTATTTATTTTTATTTAAATAATTGTATTGACTAATTTTATTAACTTTATTAATATATCCTTTAAAGATTCTTCAAATGTTTCTAAAAAAGTTGTTTCATTTTCACAAGTCTCCCAACACATTTTTAGTTGTCACGAAATTAGAAAATAATAATATTATGAATTATTCTTTATTAAAAAAATCAGTCATCAAATTTAATTGTCAACGGTTATTTTGTTATTGAATGAAAATATAAGTTCATTGTGGAGGATATATATATGATTATGTACATTTAATTGGAAGTTTTGTTCATTTTTCACATAAATAGACATGATCATTAGTTGTATTTAGGAGCACGTTTCAGAAATTGCAATACTACACATAGATTATTCATGTTTTAACTAACAGACTATGTTCACAAAAAATGTCATTTGCGAGAAATTCTTTCTCTATTTATTTATTTATTGTTTTTCAGGAAATATAGACAACTTAGCACCAATAATAATTTTGAATTGACTTATATCAAAGAACGATGGTGCAATTATTGATTTTGCGAAAAGTGAAGAAGCTGACAATTTTTTGTATTTTTTTTTTAAAGAGAGTTCAATATATTTCTTTTGGATTTCTATACATTTTTTTTATAAAATTGAATTGAATAAAGAGTATGTTGGAAGAGTAAATTAGTCAAACTATAATTATTTAAATTAATAATAATAACTCAAATTTGAATAGAGATTTTTAAAACTGTTTCTAATTTCAAATATTTTGCATGACTGAATCAGTGCAAAAAGAATCATAATTCAAAATAAATATATTGTTCAAAGTTAAACAAAATTATTGAATTTTTAAATATATTTTATTCATTATGTAGTGAAGTTCGTAACTATTTTATAATTTCCTAGAGGTTAATCTGAAATTGACCAAACAAATAATAATGGAAAATAACATTTTACTTGGGGCAAACTAGTAGATAAATACCACTTGTTTATGTCCTAATTAATAGTATTTCCGTTTGTTCGAAAATTACTTTTGGTACCGAGATTTGTTGGTTTGATATATGTATTTTTGCTCAATAAATATATGTATCTAATGAATTGACAAAGCGAGAAATATTTTTAATTCATTTGAATTACATGTTTGTAACTAATTTCCTTAATTAAATGAGTAATTAACTACTCTAGCAAATTTTGATAGTCTTAAGTATATCAACTCTATCAAAAAAAAAATTATAAAATATAGAATTCATAAAACTAGTATATTTTTATACTTTTCTTCTTTTTAGTGATTCATAAAACTAGAATTAAAATTTCTCATATAATATTCCAAGAATATAAAATTCTTCTTTTCTAGTTATTCAAATTTGAGCTCTAATTTTGTATTTGATTATCGAGATTTTGAGGACTGATTATCCAATAGTTATTCTTCCTTAGTAATTTTAATTTTAGCTTCTTTTTTATATTTAATTATCATGTTTTTAGTATATGAATTTAGAGCTCCAATTTTAGTAATGGTAAACATGATTATATTGTTGAGGCATTATGGTACATGAATTAGATACAATATTTGTTGATTATAAATCATTGGTATTCATTTGAAGAATACGAGCAACAATTTTATTTTTACAGTCTCAACATAATTACATATCAATCAAAGTTGAAAAGCTATAGAAATTTAATACAAAATTAATTTTTTTTTGAGATAATGTAAATTCAAAACGAGATAAACTAAATGGCCTTCATAATATAAATAAAACTTATCCATAAAACTTAATTTTATAAATGGATGCATGTGAATCGAACCAATCTTGAATAGTAAAAGAATGTTATAAAGCACGGGCTATTTTACAAACAACTACAACATTAATTATTATTTTAAGATCAACTATTTTTAGTTATACATGTGATGGATCTTTTAAAACATTTTGATGAAGATGACCGGTAGCTGATTTTTTATTTTATTTTTTAATTATTTTTATTAATAAAAATCATTATATTATTATTAAGAATAGTACTATATGTGATTTTTGATTATGAGGTATATTGTGGTCGTAAATTTTACTTGAAACGAATAGTGAATATAATATAGAGAATAATAGAAGAAATATGTTATTGGGTTTTCTTACAAACGCTTAGAGCATCTCCAATTCTACCCTCTATTTTACTCTCTTACTCTCCAAATATAAAGTTTTTTATTTTTTCAAACAACCAACTCCAAATCAATTCTCTATTTTATTCTCTAAAAAAATTTTTTTTTTCTCTCTTCAAAATTATATTATTATTTATATTTTATTTTTATTTTCTTATTTTATAATATAAATTCCTTATTTCTTTTCCCAATAATTACTTATATAATTTTCATATGATATAACATTTCTTTTTTTAAAAAATTTTAATATAAAATGATATTTTATTCTAAATTTTTAAATAACATAAATTTCAAGAAAGTATGTTATAATATACTAATTAATGGACAAATTCTAATGAAAATGAAACATAAACACTCAATTTTTGAAATTATTATGTTGCTTCTATAAATGCTCCATTAATGCGTACGGAGTTCAAAATGAGTATCATCGTCCTTAATTTTTTTTATGTATAGCAAAAAATTGTTTAAATCAAAGATTTTCATTTACCACCATTTCCGTCGTTGGAGTTGGAATCTCTACGACATCTTGAATTGGTGCATTAAGATCATGTTCACCTCAATTATCATGTTGTGCAGTATAATACATATATTAATTATTCATGTAGCAATTCATTTCCTAAAAAACGTTATGGTCTTATATAATTGTAAATCGTGATTGTAAAATTCCAAATACACGTTCAACATCTTTTTGACGTGATTCTTGCTTCATTCTGAATTAATTATTATGTTATGTATTGCATTTTATCTTGAATTTAAATTATAATATTATTTATTGTATTATGATGTTGTATTTAAATTAGCATATTACGTATTTTATTTTTTAATTAAAGTTTTCATCTTATCATTTTAGTTGTGTTTATCCTTTATAATGAAAATTAATAATAAAATCAAATTATATCATTGATGATAATTAGAAAAAAATTAAAATACTATTAATTTGAAATGAAAATACTATATACTAAATAATATATTTTTTAAAATATTATATTACATTTAAAATGAAGTATGAATATTAGATATTTAATTAATGAATTATATATAAAATAATACGTTAATTAGAAAGTAATAGAAATAATATTAAAATAGTCAAAAAATAAATTAGAGAGTGTCAATAGTTTTCTCTAAATTTGGAGAACTAATATTTACCTCTCTATATGTCACGACCGAGGAGCACCCCCTATAAGTAACACGGCGTACTTGACCTCTCGGAGGTCTTATACAAGCCCATAGTTATCATTCATGGCATCGACATAGTAAATTTAGCGGAAAATTTAAAACTTTTCATAGACCTCCTTTAAGCATTTCATTACCTACACTTTGTGTAAAAAGCAGAGAAGAATAGGATTAGCACAAGAATGTAATAAATATGGCAACCATGCAAAAACATGCATTTGAAAAGGGACATTTTCTTTGAAATAATACTTCATGTCATTTTGTGTAAATCATCATAAAACCTTTATCAATAGCATATATATCATTTTCATACTTCATAGAAACACAATCAAATGCCAAACATCATAGAAAAACACATATAGAATTTAAATCCAATTTGAGGTCACTTTACAGAGAACTCATTCCTCTTTACAGTGAACTCTTCCTTTTAATTCATTAGTCTCCCAAGTAATCATTTAGGAATACTTGGTGCAATGTATCACCTTAGGACCACAAGGAAATCATACATATCATCTACACAAGACAACACATACCATGATAGAAGTATAATACCATATAGACATAGTTAAGTTAAGACCTTCATCATATAGTCAACAAGATCAACATCATGCATAAAGACTCATATCATGCACATCTTCATAACAAGTAGACAAATACTACAATGTCATGTATAGGGAATATATACATAGTGACATGCATTAGAGCACCTTCCTAGAACTTCCTAAGGAGCTACTTGTGCAATGTCTAGATGGGTTCATTACTTCCACCTATCCTAAGTAACTTCCCTTAAGTCATTCTATTTAGGGTCCTAGTCATTAACTTCCATTGTCCATTTTACTTTAGGAAAACTATAGCCTTAACTGACATAGACCATGTGATGCTAAACATGAAATTCGGTGTCATAGAACTCCACATCGATAAAGGGTGGTCTACCGGCCAAAGTAGAACCCATCATAAACATAACTTTCTAGGTGGATCTACTAGCTAGTATCCTATGGTGGCAACATAGTTATGGAACTTGGAGGTACATGTGAAGACCCTCTTTATGCCAAGATTAGGTATTGTAGTTATTCACTTATGAAAACCCTATTTATGCCCATTGAGGCATTGTGGTTATCCACCTCATGAGATTTATGGTGACCTACCTTCCTACCATGGGAAGGGACACACACTCATATTCAAGTTCACTTGGTGCTAAGCTAAGTTTCCTTCATTAAAAACCTTTATTATGTTTTTACTTTATAAATCATAGATTTAGGAGAGTTCATCATGTGTGTGTGTTTATACATATATGTGAGCAAACTTTTCACATAACACATTAAGTCACATAAGTTCATATATCAATGCATGAGTCTATATGCATAACTATATGAGCAATCCTTTCATATAAACCCACTAAGACACTATGCACATTCATACTTCATCCTTTCATACACATCATATTCATAACATGTTCATATATTCATCCTTCATATACATAGAAACCAAGCAAAGGAACTATCCTATCAAGATACACATGTGCAATGTATAGACAAGGTCCCATACCCTTGCCCATACTAGTACACCTATCAAGTTATCCTAGCAAGGAATACATAACATACTTCACATACATATACTTTACATGCATAGTATTAGACATCAGTGAATATGAGAACTACCTTTCATTTAGACACAATGACCTATACTACTTGTAACATGCATGTAAGTGAATATATGTGTACATTGGTCAACATGATCACATAATGGTTATCAACAACATATTGGGGCAACCACCCTCTTAGAGCATAATATACCTTCAAGCATAAACCACACAACACATAATTGCATAGGAGACAAGCCAACTTCATATTAAACTTAAGACTCCTAACTTGTGTTATTCATGCATTTACATAGGGGTACATAGGTAATGAGTTATTAACCATTTTTACTCATTAATGACAGCACCTATACTTCACCCTAACATGGATATACACATGCTTACACAATAGCCATACAACCTAAATCACTACTAGAATAGGAAAGTAGGCATAAGCTTCACATAGTATCATCATAAGCACATGCTCACATATTCATCAATTTGCCTTCATGGCCATGGTCAACACATACACATATTGACAATAAAGTAAACACCGCCACCATAAGTGGACCATACCACACAATGCCATACAAGGCTACATCAATTTCAATACTGTATGGAAAGTAGAAGAGATAAGCATTCTTACTAATTTCTCACCCTTTGATCATCATTGATCAATACACCTTGTTCATCAACAAATGATATATAGGGAAGTAGCTAAATGTACTTTATCATAGAAGAAACCATGTACAAGTCGCTACAAGATCATACTATAACATAATACAAGGCATCTCACATGTATTAGGAAGTAGAAGAATATATATCTTTAATCCAATTCACTTGCACTGATCATCGATTATATTTCATTAATGGCATAAGTCTAGGGCAGTATCTAATCATACACTTAATCATAAAGAAATCATGCTTAATATAATAACAACTCACGATCTATCACACACTTAGATTTTTGACTTCATAGTCTAAAGGAATCTAGATCAATTCATGCAAGCCTTTCTTAGATTGTTCATTAAGGATTTATACCTACAAAATTCATCCATTATGTCACCCTAAAACAGTATATACAACAGTTTATACATAATCAAAACTCTACACAACCGATCTCACAATCGACTTCAAGGCAACATGTAGAAACATAGGCTATTCATGTTCAAATCTTCATATATTTATCATCATGGACTGATCATCATAAATTCACCATCAATTAGCGTAAATAACAATAACCACAAGCAATTCAACGTAAGAGAATCATCATTTAATCAAGAACAAGTCATAATCACAAAGCCCATGCAAGAGCTAAACCAATTTTGGAAGGAACATGGGTTCATCATGCAACTGGAGTGAAATCACATTCAAATCATTGTATTAACTTCAATTCATCATGATTTTATCATTAAAAACGTTTTAAGAAAGAACCCATGGCTAGATTGGAAGATTGGAAACTTGATCATAAGATTTCTTTGAAAAACATTGAGAAGAGCTCTCCAAGTGAAAGGTTACTTGAAGATGAAGGATTGCCATACCTTTGTATAGTTGAAAACCTATAAAATTTTATGATTTATCCATGGAAAACCCATCATGAATCTGGTCTTGAGCTTCACCAAAAATGGTAGTTTCTAGAGAGAGTATTTTTGGAGGGAAAGGTTTCAATATTGTGAGAGGATTCTAGAATAGGGTGATCACGTTTTTGATGACTTATATACATTCAAAAATATATACATAAACCTATTATAGTCAGGTTAGGACGTGGAGTAAATTTCCCATTCACCCCTTTAATTGGCGGCAGACCCGCACAGGAGACAGTCGCGCGATGGATGGGCCTTGACGGGGCGTCACAGCCACGACGGACCGTCACAGGCCTCTGTCGTTGTCTACAATGGCTGCACAAGGTTCCTCCCTCACCCTTGGCTAAGTCCCTCTCGACGAGACCCTTTGACGGGTCGTCACAGCCATGATTGGCCGTTGACTACTCCGTCGCCAGGGTCTGCCTGGGACAGCCTGCACACTTGTTTTGGGTCCTTCTTTTGGGGCCTATTGTGGGGCCCTTTAGAAGTCGTACCCAGACGTTTCCAACGTGATTACGAACCTTAACAAGTTATATACCTTCCACATATATTTCATCCAAAACAAACACCTATAAGACGTCCAAACAGTCTTGGCCCCAACATGACATACGATGAACGTCTTAGGGGCTATCTTTTGAACGCCTTGGACGTTCTTGGGAATTTGACCTCCAAACTTCACGAAACTTAATATAACAACATTAAACATCATTTTAAACCATTTTAAGACTTATTAGGATTATTTCATACAGATTTAGGCATGCATAGATACATGAGGCACATAAGCGACTAGTCGTCGAACGTCTTGGTCGTCCCTTGACGTTCGACTTCCAAATCACTTCAAACTTTGTACACTGCCTCTAAGACATATAATAAGACATTTTGGAACCTTAGAGCATCATGAAACACCCATAAACACATAGAACCACATATTAGGCATCTAGGTGACTTAGTCATCGAACGTCTTAGTCGTCCCTTAACGTTCGACTTCCAATACCTTTAATACTTTAGCTACTGTCTCTATACTATATTTTAAGCATATTTAGGACATTATAACTTTAATATAAACATGTTAGGCTCTAGACACCTTATCTCATTTTTGAGGTCCTACACTATATTTGAAGGATAGAGAGTGATATAGAGATGGGTTGGAGTGTCCATTCTCTATTTTACTCTCCAAATATAGAGAATGGAGAGTAAAATAGAGATGGGTTGGAGATGGTCTTAGTCACCCCTATTTATATTTGTATAGAATGCTTCTAAAAATTATTCTAGATACATCTAAATATCTAGATATTCTTATCTTTTACTCGTTTTATCCCTAATTACATGTCCATTTTTCTTTTTAATTGTTCTTATACATGTTCATTTTGACAAATCAAGAAAGGACAAAAGAAATTCTCTATATACCCTCAATTTATTACTTTGAAAAATGTAGAACTTCTTGAAAATCTTAATATTTTAATTCATTCACTTTATAATTAATGGGGATAAATGACAAACTCACTATATCAATTATTATTTTCTTAATATTTATGTCATTTCAAAAAAAAAATAAGAACAAGTTATTAGGGACAGAGAGAGTAACTATGTAATAAGTATCTAGATATTTCTACTTTACTATAAATGTCTAATTATTTAGAGTGTCTAGATTTTTCTTTAAGTATAAATATCAAAGATGTTTACTCTACAAAATATCTAAGACATTTGTACCTCCAAAAAATTAACTTTAATTTTTCACATATAATACATGATAAATTATAATAACTTTTTTATATATAAATATATTTAATTGAGCAAAACAATACTTTAGGAATATACTACTTTTAATAGTCAATATCTCATGTAAAATATCATTCCACTTACTTAAAAAAGTAAGTATAAGTTCGAAGGTGGAACATAAAAGGAAAAGAATTACTTAGATGAGTGTTTTTTAAAAATAATTACGAATTTATGTAATTTTTTTATTTATCATCATTTTTAGCAATATATAACAATACAATGTTAAATCTACAATATATATTAAAAAGTGAATTATATATGTATTATAATTGCTTTTTTTTTACTTATATTTTTTTTTGGTAAGAAGTTGACACATTGTTATTATAAGTGTATTAAAATATGATAAATGTATTATTCATCAATAAAAACTTGTATTATATGTGAATAATAAATTGTTCTTTGTAATATGTATTAAAATTGTATTATAAATGTATTGAAAGTGATCAAGTGAAAAAAATGTTACGCCACTTTTAGGTGTTGCATATAGAGATTTGTTATTGAGTGGCAAGAAGTGCGCCTTGTTATATTACTTGAGGAGCTCGCCTTATGAGATGCTAATAGCCTTTAATTGTTGTTATTAGATGTTGGTTGTTTAGAGATTGCTATGTTGTTTGTTGAGTTAAAGTTGGTTGGTCATAGTGATGACCTAACACCTTATAAGGTGGTTATTGCTCGTTATTGCAACCTTGTTGATTTCCACACTGTTGCATTGTGATTATTCAGTTGAAATTTATACAGATATCATGAGGCTTCTATTTGGAAGATGTGTTGAGGCTATTTCCTTGTGATCTTAATGGTCTAAGCTTGTACAACAGTGTATCATCATTATTTAATTTGTATATTTGTCTTGTTTAATTCTCTACGACCATATGATACAATGCCTATCAGTCCAATACTTAGTGGCCTAGAAAAACATATTATAATTTTGTTTTGATTAATTAGGATTACTTGTAATTGTTATGATGTTTTATCGTTTGGCTACTACCTACTAGTTTGTTTTGGCCTCAATAGATTCTGACAATGTAGGGTTCTTAAACATATAAACTCATTCTAGGGCTGTGTATCGGTCGATTCGGTTCGGTTTTGAAGTTTACCGAGTTGACTTATTGGTTATCGGTTTGTAGTGATGGTAAACCGTTATAGAACCATTAAGATATTGGCTTATCGGTTATTGGTTTATTGGTTTTCGATCGTTATCGGTTCGGTTATCGGTTTAACCGTTAAGATTTGACTCAAAAGAAAAAATATTAAAAATCACTTAGAAACAAGGTGACAAACCAAATAAACCATGTACTTGAGTTCACAAGTTACATCTTGCTCAAAGGCAAACACTTTTACATCGTAGAATAATCAAGTGTTTGAGACAACCAAAAATAAAAGTAGGAAATTAAACTCTAAGTCGAGGACTTTATATACAAAATGGTATAAATATAAATATTTAATTTACTATCAGGTTATCGGTTAATCCGTTAAGAAAAAACATTAAACCGTTAAGAATCGATAACCCGATAACAAAAAAATTAAAACTGTTATCAAAATCACTAAACCAATAACCCAATACTATAAACCAATAACTTTTTTATCGGTTCGACTTATCAGTTTCGATTCGATTTTGAACAGCCTTAACTCATTCAAGTCTACAGGTCGGATAAACCATGACTACAAATCAGGTAGATTGTACATACGAATAATATATATGTATTATACCATGGACCCTTAGATTTGCATTGACTCATGATACATGCACATTTAGCTAGTTTTTTAAATCAAATTACCACTGGAATCCAGATAAAGAGGCTAATATGGGTATTAACAATTGTTTGCACTTGTTAAGACCTATAGATATTATGTTTTGTTTGTACTTGTCGGGCTTATGAAGCCAGGTCAGGTTATTGTTGGATATATGCTTATATTTTATTGTTATAGGGATATAATGTATTATAGTATTGTTACACCTCTTCCCTTTTCCGTTTATACTTATACTTCAGTTTTTTAACACTCATTTTACCTTGACGCTCGATGTATTATTTTGTATTGACAACCCTTGCCTTAGAGCTCTATATTCATGCTTGCAAATCCCCAGTAATGACCGGACAAACCTATAACATAACTGCTTTATTTGCTGATTGGCTGACTCCTTTCTTTTAGGGGTTGCCAGAGTTGAAGAGGTTTGCTTGTTTTGTTGTTTAAGAATTTTAGACCTATCCCGTCCTAGTGTTATTTGTAGAGGCTTGCAGACTATTGTGCTTGGTTGTAGCAACGTTATTGGCCATGTTTGACTTGCTTTCGTGTTGGTTGACAATTGATAGTCCTTGACATATTATTTAGATATATACCCGTTTTCAACTTTTGTATAGAAATCATAGTAGTTTCGAAGTCCATACAACATGTATGCTTTCCTAGATACCATGGTGACCTTGATGATTTTGTGCTAGTTGGTTATTACTTTATTTTTTTCTTTATAAAGAGATTGTCAGGGACCTTGCTGAGTAGGGACTTATTTGTAAGTAGAAATTTACTAGTCTGTTTTATTGATTATGTGTGGTTGTTATGCACCATCAACAAGTGCCAGTTGTGCCCCTCGAGGGTTTAGGAGGGTCGACTGAAGCTGGCGTCAGGTGCCGATTGCACCCCTCGAGTTTGGGTTGTGACATATGATCTTTTTATTTTATTATTTACAAAGGGAAAGAAGTTGGAGCTTATTTATCTTTCACTTTTTTAAAGTCAAATTGTAGTTAGATCTTTTTGAGATAATTTGACATTAAAATGATCAAAATTTTAATGTGCGACATTTAAATTTATTCTCCAATATTGAAAATCACAAGTACTCAATTTTAAAAAAACATATTTTTTAATTGATAAGTGAGAATATCGATGAATAAAGAGAAAAGACATAAAGTGACACCTCAAGTTGTTTAAAAATTTCAAAAAGTAGGGGTGGGCATAAAAACCGGAAAACAGAAACACCGAACCGAACCGAAATTTTTCAGAATTTTGGTTTCGGTATTTCGGTTTTCGGTTCGGTATTCGGTTTAATTTTTTGTATTTTCGGTATTTCGGTTCGGTTTTCGGTACATATTACTTTGGAATTCGGTATTTCGGTTTAAACCGAAATATTATATTATAATTTATAAATTATATTATATTTAATAATTATTAATATTAAATATATTTTTTTAAAAAAATAAGAAACTTTAAGTTGAAATATCAAAGCCCATTAAGTTGAAATATCAAAGCCCATTAAGTTGAAAAATCAAACAAAAAATTGAAAAAATTGTAAAGTTTAAAATTTTAAAAAGCCCACTAAACAGGCCCATTAAAAAACCGAAATAAAAAACCGAACCGAATTAACAAAAACCGAACCGAACCGAAATATTTCGGTTCGGTATTCGGTACGCAATTTACAAAAACCGAAAACCGAAAAAACCGGAAAAAAAACCGAACCGAACCGAAATACCGAATGCCCACCCCTATCAAAAAGACACCTATACTATGAGATCGTCCTATTACCCCCTAAACAATTTCGATCATATATTATTACATCATTTTTCGATCAATACCAGATTTTAAAGAGCAAGTGGTTATCACACACCAATCATTGTGTGACACATGTTAATTGAATTTGAAATATATATATTTTTTAAATTTTAAGTTTTCTTTATTTCTCTCTTTTACTTTTTGATTTATTTACTTTAATTTTAATTTCACTTTAAATTCATACTTTTAAGTTACCCCTCCCTTCATTTTCTTTTTTTTCTTCTTCTTCACCTCCCACCCTCACCTCACCTCACCCCACCCCTACGTCAGGTTGAGCCCCTCCATTTTTTTTCTTCTTCTTCGGTCAAATTCGTTTCTTTCAAGATTATACTATTTTCTAGTATTTGTGATATTGATAACAAAACTAATTATTTCTTTTTATGAAAATTAAAATTTTGAAGGTATCATCAATTAATTTATCTCATTTCATATAACTTCAAAACTAGAAATGATAATTTTGTAAGAATCAAACTCTCCGAAAATTGAAAAAATTTAAGTGAAATTTGGATTTTAAAAAGTAAATAATACCTACTAATCATCTTGAAATCTAGTGAGTTATCAAATTGTTCGAAATGTAATAAAATATTTAGATATAATTTTAAAGTTGAAGAGAATCAAACTAATAGTAGTAAAAAAAGGAGGTGAAGTTGTGATAAAAAATAACATTGAAAATGAAAAATTACCATGAAAATGACAATGAATTTTTAAAGAAGAAGAAAGAAAGAAAAAAGAAAATTAATAAAGAGAAAAGTTAAAATAATAAGAAAAACAAGAATATGAGCCTGTTTGGCTCAGCTTAAAAGCTGGTCAAACTGACTTAAAAGCTGATTTTTGACTTATTTATCTGTTTGACAATACTCAAAATAACTTATTTTAAGCCAAAAGTTAAAAGTTGGGGTAGGGGTGCTTTTTTTATATTTTTGCCCTTAATATTTTTATACAATCTCCAAATTACCCACATAACCATAACATCTCTTTCTTCCGTTTTTCCCTTTTCACGTTTGGCATAACAACTTCAGCACTTTTATCCAAACACATAACTGTTTATTTTAAAAATAAGTTTCAGCACTTTCAAAAGTACTTTTTTAAAGCTGCTTTTATTAAGCCCATCCAAACGGGCCCTATGAATTATATAGCAAAATACTTATAAAAATAAAATTATATTCATTTTTTTAGTTTGTTCACGCTTTTTAAAAAGTACATATATTCTCCATGCCAAATAAATAAAAAAATTAATGTATCAATCAAAATTATTTAAAAAATAATAAAACATTTGCATAATTTAAATATCTTTTCAAAAATTCAAAGTATCACTTTATTTCTTTTTTCGTTAATAAAACCAAACCCATGAATCATCATGATTGATGATGAGGTTGAGAGTTGACGCGGCCTTTGCCCACCCGAAGCCTATAAAACCACCATTCACCCGAACTTGATGAACCCTCTTTGCCGCATCACTCCCCACCTTCTCCTATAAATAAATTCAGCATCCGGCGGAGCTTCATAACTGATACCCCGCAATCATTCACCTTCTCCCCCTTCTCTCTCATCCTCCCTTCTCTCTACACATCCATTTTCTGTAATTCTCTTTGGATCTGATTTACGGGGAACATGGTCGAAACCAGACGAGGCTCCTCTTCTTCCAAACGACCTCTTTCTTCTCCTTCCTCTCCTCTCCCTAATGGCAAGCGCTCCAAGGTTCGGATTTGATGATATCTGTTGATGCATCCATACCACATGTTTGCATGTAGCTGCAATTTTTTTTTTTGATTTATTTGGTCGGCTTTGTAGGCTGTGGAGGCGTTGTCATCAACTAATGATACCATAGGGCAGAAAACACAGGGTGCTGTGAATGAATCAGGACAGGAATCTGCTGAGCAAGAGGTACGATCGGCTGATCTGGCTGGTGCTAGTGTTTTGAAGTCATCGGATGCTTCTCTGCCACTAAAATCACCGGAAAATCAAGTGAAAGGCGAGCCTTTGGTATCACCCATCACTCTAGGTGCGCTTTTATCCTTGCATGTTCTTTGACTTTATCAAAAGTCGGATCTTTTTGCATAATTTGTTTGGTTAATTGAGGCTTTCTGAACTTCTTCTAGGTCATTCGGTGATTAATGCTGAGAAGGTAAAGTTGAATGGATCGACATTGAATAGGGGTAAGAAGCGGCAGCTGAAATCTAATGTTGGGGCTGCATGGGGAAAGCTTATTTCCCAGTGCTCTCAAGTAGGTTTCTCTTCTTACACTTTCCATGATAATCTTTGAGCCTTTTTTCTGGGAAAAGTAGCATGAGAACAAGCAGTGAAGATAAATTTTTTGAAAATATGTAGCCTTTTTGGTCAAATTTGATACCTAAATGATCTCTGCTTGCACTGACACAGCCACTCTCCCACCATGGAACAAGGGAGGAAAATTTAAGAGAGGAAAAAGAATTTAAATACTTAATCTGTGCAGAGCTATTATAAATACAAAACATTTAAATTTGCATCCATTCCCGCTTTGCACCTGTGAGTTTGGATTTCATAGTTCTCAATGTTTTTTAAGTGTTTAATAATGTGAATACAGTTACCCAGTATGTTATGTTTGTTTTCTTAAGAAAAGAACATGGAAAACTTATATCCAACATTGGTTGCATGCAACTGTAATAAGGTTTTTTGCCAACATATCTCTCTAACAAGTTCGTAACTCTTTGTTACAATGAAATTAGACCAGAATAACCGCTCAATCACAATCTGTAGTGAAAAGGGACAGTACCCAGGGGAGTATATAAAGGTTTCTTCTTGTGTGCTGTGGTCCCTGGGCCAGTTTGCACAGGTCGACTAATTCTAGGGGTACCTGCTGCCTCCTACCAGCACAAGTGTTGGGTAACTCTGTCCACAAAAGCTTGGACACATAGGAAGGACTCACCTAGGCCTCATGATTCTCAACCCACTTCATTGACCACGAGGACACACCCAGGGGTGTGTCTATAGACGTCATTCTCTGACTCTGTTGACGAAATCCCAATTATACATCAAATCAGCCTCAATGGTACATCATATGCAATGGTTAATTACACCTTTGATTTAGGAGTTCGAACCAAACACAACTACAATTGAAATCAGCCACCTGACTAAATGGTGCCCTTGGAGGCAATTCATCCACTGGAAACTCCAGTCTCGGTGAATCGGTGAAGATAAACTGTTGGGACGTAGCGTCTTTCAGTTGAAAGGTAAAAAGGCAAAAATGGTCCCTGATGGTCCAAAGACAAAGCATACAGGATTGCGCACTGCTGCGCTTTTTGAGCCTCCATCTAATTTTGGTCTCAGGAGAAAGGACCTCAATCATCTAAATTATTCAGGGGCATAATAGGCTAGAGGAGGAAGAGGTGAACTATGGAAATGGAGTGACATACTTCTTTCTTGCCTACTTATATTTTATATTTTTATTTTTTGTGTAATGTTGATGTCTTAGTTATTTAATCTGCTGGAGTTTCTACATAAAATATTTGTGGAATTAGCCTTGTCGTCTTCAAGTCCAACGAGCCAAACTGAAAATTTCAGACTTCTGTCGGGTATTCAGTCTCACCATTTCAAGTTTGACCTGTATGGAGAAAATTATGGCTTCTCATTTCTGCTATCCACATTCTTAATGCTCAGCTAGTGCGATATTGACTTTGTATATCAACCGTCCTTCACCGTTGTTCATATTGAATTTAGATATGTATTCCAAGTCCATTTTGAGCTTTATTGGTAAGATCTCTGTGTTTACACACCTAAATCCATAAAATTTCTTTACCTAGGAGTTTGTAGAATTTAAAGGTTAAATGAAGAAGTTAAGAGTCAATTAACTTGATTTTTCTTTAAACTATACATCTTAGTTTTTGTTAGATGTCTATTCAATTGGAGATGTCCTCTTACCGTGGTCTTATTCCACTGTCAAGTGTGCTTATGTTGGAGCTATAATTGGTGATCTACTGGATGCCTGGAGATGTGTTTGTACACTATTACCCTGAGAATTTTTATTTCATCAAAAAAACAAACTATTACCCTGAGAATCTTTTGAGCAATTACTATTTAATAAACTGTTCCCATGATTAGGATGAGCTAGATATTGCACTCATAAATTAGTCATCTTGCGCATGCCTCCATCAAATAGTGTGCACTCTGTAAACATTGTTTACCCTGGTATTCTATGAAATTTATAGTAAAAGGAAAATCCGCCGACTTTAAAAATCGTGAGGGTTCAAATCCCTCTATCCCTCTGAGGCTGCTCAATATACCTATGCAAGAGACGGAAGACGGACTTGGGATCTCCAGGGTGTTGCTCTCATGCCTTAACTGCCATTTCCTTGGGACTACAGAAAACCTTACAAAAAGAAATGACTTTCTACAAATGACCTTGCAAATGCACAAAAAAGAAATGAGGGATCAGAAACTATATCTGAAGCACACAATCCTTCTCTATTCCATTAAAAGCTCTCCTATTTTTCTCTTTCCACACTGTCCACTGAAGTGCCAAGTGCTAGTGGAGCTACTTCCCACGCCTTGTGTCTTCTCCTCTGCCTTTTAAGCGTCCAACTAAGCAATACTTCTTTGATGGTGCCCTGTATCACTCATTGAAGAACAAACCAACATAGTATTTCCCACAACAATCAAGTCACTATCGACAATGTAGAAGAAGACAAATCACGTCTTCACCCGAGCTCTTAAGACATGAAGTACCTATTTACACATGAATCCTCCTCTTTCTCAGGTTCTCAATTGTCAAAATCACCCCCTTCGTAGCTATCAGGTGAAGAAACAAACCCTTCTTGGAACCCCAGAAAAGTGTGCTCCTCCATGCCCAACAGATTGTAGAATTTCGCAGAAAACACACCAGTTTTCCATTCTCCCCGTTTCCATACCTCATTGAGTATAATATTTTCTGACGAGTACGGACATTAATGCGTTGAGAAATTTTTTTGTGAATAACGAAGTTTGTAGTGTAACCAGCATTGACCTTTTTTTGTGCGTACCTCGATTTGCAGGCTTTTACATGTTAACTTATGTCATTATATGGTGGTGTATTCCTTAGCCTGTGCTTACATCATATGGACGCTGCACGGATCATTTTTATCTTTGCACCAAGGTCTATGTATAGAGAATTCCCTTTAATGATAAACAAAGCTCTATAGAATATATATAGTGGATTGCTTTGTTATAAATAGAAACAGACCCCTACAACAAGATGGTAATTGGGAACAGGAAAGGACAGTCTGGAATCTGGAAAAGCCTTGGTACAAAAGATTATAATTTTGAAGCAATCTAATGAAATCTATCATCTTATGTATTTCATGTACAGCCTGGAAACCGAAAATGTAACAAATAAAGTCTATATTTCATCTCCTCTCCAGTGGTAGTTTTGCCTTCAATTTTTTAAGAATAAAATATTTTTTATATAGGAGGCCTATATGTTATTTTAGATATAATAAGATCTGTAACCTTCACAAAAACATAAATATGTGAAGGGCGATGTTGTCATGTGTTATGGATGTTTGGATTTAAAATAAAATAAATTATCAAGAAAATGGTTGGGTGGTATTGGATGCATGTTGAAGGATGTTGACGTTGGACTGACGATGACTTAGATTTGGTGTCCATGCTTCCTATGTCTCAATTCAACTTAATTCCTGGGCACAACCGTAAAACTGCCCCCAATTCAATTGGTTGTGGTTAAAATTAAGGTGGCACTTAGATTGGAATATTTTTCCCCAAGGAAAGTGTTTGGTTTGATGAATAATCGTATTTGTGAGAAAATAATCCAAAAAGTTATTCAGGAGATCACAAAAATATATTTTGAGTTGCTTTTTTTTTAAATTTTGGTTCAGAAGCTGTCTATTCTGTAAAACAATTCAACCTTAAATTTTTCTACCACTTTTTTTGAGAAACAAACCAGAGAACTTCCCAATACCGAGATTTGCCCATAGGAAACGAACATTTTATCAAATAAATAATAGTGCACATAAATGTGAACTGTTTATTTTTACTTGCTTAATTGTTTACCTTCTATAATTAACTCACTAGTTGACTTTCATTTGTTTTTGCAGAATCCTCACGTTGTCATGCATCGTCCCACATATTCTGTTGGTCAAGGTCGTCAATGTGACTTGTGGATAGGAGACCCTTCTGTTAGCAAATCTTTATGTAATCTGAAGCACATTGAGCAAGAGGTGAACTTAACATTTCTAGGTGCTCTTTTGCTGTTGTTTGAAGTAGTATAACTAAATTTCCTTTCTCTCCCACTTGTGACGTAAACCCACACTATTCATTCTGTTTATGTTTCTATATGTCTAGAAAGGAGGTTTCATTACTCTACTTGAAATTACTGGCAAGAAAGGTGATGTGCAAGTCAATGGCAAGGTCTACCCAAAAAATTCTACTGTGCCTCTCAATGATGGTGATGAGATGGTTTTTGGCTCGTCGGGTGATCATGCTTATGTATCCTTTTCTCCGATGTATTTTCTTCTGTTTGTAGAGATTTTATATACATGTAAAAAGTGTGCATTCCATATCAATGTTAGTAATGGAAGAATCAATGGTTTCCTTTACTTGCTCTTTTAGATATTTGAAAAAATCACCAACGACAACAAATCTTGTTTGCCACGGCAAGTCAGCATACTTGAGGCTCATAGTGGATCAGTCAAGGGACTACACATTGAGGCAAGGTCAGGGGACCCTTCCACAGTAGCGGTGGCATCAACCCTCGCATCTTTGTCAAATTTTCAGAAAGAGTCTTCCCTTCTCCCGCCGTCATCTCAAAATGGTAAGGATTTGCAACAAAGTTCGGAATTGCCAAGACTACCAGCTGCAGATGGAGTGTCAGACAAACATGATTTAGATGCTGAAATGAAGGATGCTTCTAATCTTAGCAATTTGCCTGGTGTTTCACTGTGTGAGAAGACTGGTGTTATATCTCCTGACAGTGGAAATGAGAAGTTGAATCTTGATAATGGTGCACTTGATTCAGTCGATGCGGAGATAGGGAAGATCTCTGGGGTAGCTCAGGAATTGCGACCTCTACTGCGAGTGCTTGCCGGATCTTCTGAGTTTGATTTAAGTGGTAGCATTTCCAAAATTCTTGAAGATCGGAGGGGAATACGGGAATTACTCAGAGATCTTGACCCGCCAATTTTGACATCAACCAGGCGCCAAGCTTTTAAAGATGCATTACAACAAGGAGTACTTGATTCAAAAAGTATTGAGGTCTCGTTTGAAAATTTTCCGTACTATTTGAGGTGAGCACGTTGATCTCAAGCAATAAATAATCTTCTGTCATTCTTTTTGTTGTTTTCCAAATATTTGATGCACTTTTTTGGTGCTTTTCCTTTCAATTGTTTCGGTAACTTCAAGTATTGTTATGAGGGTGACTGGAGTTGATCTTTTACCAGTCAGAAAAAGTATGAATGGAGTTCTTCATATTCCTAATAATAAGAAAAAGTATGAATGGAGTTCTGATTTTACTAATTCTGTATTATTATTTATCAGTTGGAGTTATGTGTTTATCATTTTTCTTTCCTAGTTATGATTGATATGCATATGATTGTCTCTCTTTAGATATGCATTTTCCTAGATAATATGTGCATGCTATTACTGTTTCCTCATATTGCATCATAGGCAAACAAATAAAAAGAGAATCCAAGCTTAGTTTGTTTATCTTGGGATTTTACTCTTTTTTTGAACTTCATTACACTTTAGACTAACTTCTTTTTATTCTTAATGTTCTTGTATGTTGAACTTGGTGTAGTGTTCATCGTTGCTATAGAGCACTCATATCTTCTATTAACTCCGTTACTTTGTGTTGCAGCCTGTAATTTTTCATTTTTGTGTCCTGGACTTGTCTTTTGAGTTTTTCAGTAGTACCTGTGTGTCGTTTTTCTCCTTTTTTTTTATATGTTGCTGGTGTCTAGTGCTAGATGTAGGATGTCCCAAATGTACTGGTGGAATTTATTTTATTGAGTTCTCTCTTTTTTCATGATCCATGACAGTGAAACCACGAAGAATGTTCTGATTTCTTCCACTTACGTTCATTTGAAGTGTCACAAATTCATAAAATATGCACCTGATCTCCCCACGTTGTGCCCTAGGATTTTGTTATCAGGTCCAGCAGGTAGTATTTGTATTTTGGATGTTTTACAGTAATCACTATTCGATATGTTCAATTTAGTCAATAATATTATATTTTTGATCGGTGCTTGCTCACAGGTTCAGAAATCTATCAGGAGACATTGGCCAAGGCTCTTGCAAAATACTTTGGTGTCAGGCTACTGATAGTTGATTCTCTTTTACTGCCTGGTGTAAGCCTTATATTTACCTAACTTGTATTGCTGTTTTTGTATGCTCTTTTTCATGAAACACAATAAATTTATTGAAAGCTGTAAGGGACATCTGCGCCAAGCTAATTGATCCTCACAAGAGAAAAGATAGGAACAAATTAGTATCTATCTTGTAGGTCAAGAACATCATGAATCTTCACTCAGTTGCAATGCTGATAAGCTCAGTTGATTGTGTTTATATAACATCGGCATTCCCATTGTTTCACCCCCTTGGTTCTAGCGTTCAACAGAATGTTGTGTCACCATAAATGCTTGTGGATGACTGTTACTTATATATATATATTTCTACCATGTATAATTATTTTTCTCTTATTTGATCATTGTAGAAATAACATGGTTTGTTACTGTTCCTTTTATACATCTTGGTTAAAAAAAATAGTGTTCCTTTTATACATCTTGATAAAAAAATTTAGCTTTCCTTTTATGCATATATTGTGCTGCTGATTTCAACAGTATACCCAAGTATAGTCCCACAATTGGGGTTTGGGGGGGTGATGCGTATGCAACCTTACCTCTACCCTGTGAAGTTAGAGAGATTGTTTTGGATAGACCCTCAGCTCAAGGAAAGCATATAAAAAACAAGTGTCTAAAGCAAATATAGTAGCGAAGAGCCATGCTGAAAACAATGGAAGAGAGAATTGTAGCAGCAGCAAATAATATAATAACTACAAATAATACAATAACTACAAGTAATACTAAGATTGAAGAATAAGATAGTTAGAAAGTACTAATAACAACATCGGGAAGGAACCTAGACAACACCCAACTACCTATTAACCTTCAACCCAATCCTCGTCCTCCATATCTTTCTATCTAGTGTCATGTCCTTGGTAAGCAGTTAGTGTGCCATGTCATAATCTAATCACCTCTCCCCAAGACTTCTTCGGCCATCCTCTACCTCTCCTAATACCCACTATAGCCACCCTCTCTTACCTGGGAATCTCTTCATCTTCTCTTCACATGCTCGAACCATCCCAGTTTTACCTCCCTATCTTATCCATCATGGAGGTCACTCCCACCTTATTCGGGATCCTATCTCTCATGGTATATCCACACATCCATCCTGACATTCTCATTTCCGCTACTCTCAACTTTTGAATGTGCGAGTTCTTGACCGGCCAACACTCCTCCCCATACAATATAGCTGATCTAACCACCATATTATAAATCTTGATTTTAAGACTTGGTAATACATGCTTATCACACAAGACATCAGACGTGAGCATTCATCCCGCACCAATACGATGTTTAGCATCATAGCGATCTCCCCATTTTCTTGATTATTGATTCTTTCTTGGAGATTACTTGTGTAGCAATCCCTACTTCCACATCTGCCACATGAATTATGTCGTTGAACTTGTATTCCAAATACTCTGTTTTAGTCCTGCTCGACCTCAGCCCTTTAGACTCCCGGGTTTGTCTCCAAACCTCCAAATTTGCTGCTGATTTCAAAATACATATATTTTTACTACTGCTTAAAACTAATGGTCGTCTGCCCGTTTTCTTGTTTCTTGATCTTACTAACTGGGGAATGTGCAGGACGGCTTATAATCAGAAAATCCGCATATTACTATTTGTTATGAAAACGTTGCATGAGTTCATTGTCTCTACTATTGAAAATTTTCTCATCCCCTACTAATTGAGTTCATTGTTCAGGTTTTTCAAATGAATGAAGTTCTGATATCTTATGAATAAATTTTCAACATGTATGATATCTTATTAATAATTGATCCTCCATTTATTACTTTTTCTAGCCGTAGAAGCAGAATATTGATGTTTTATGTGAGGGAAATAACTAAAAAGTCACAGTTAGTATAACTTGAAAGTCAATTTCACTTGAAGAATGTTTGCTTTTTTCACTTGTCCTGCAGTCGAACTAGTTGAGTATATATTGGGGTGTCAAGTGAAACTGAGAGGGTGGACACTAAACTATGTATATTTTTTTCTGTTTGGGAGGCAGTTTCAATCACTGAATCCTGCAATTCATGATTTTCTCGAACATCATGCAGGGGTCAATTGCCAAAGACATTGACTCTGTGAAGGAAAGTTCAAAGCCTGAGAGAGCAAGTGTCTTTGCTAAACGTGCTGCCCAGGTGGCTGCACTACACCTTAATAAGAAGCCAGCTTCAAGTGTTGAGGCTGATATAACTGGTGGTTCTACAGTAAGTTCTCATGCTCAGCCTAAGCAGGAGGCATCTACTGCATCATCCAAAAACTACACTTTTAAGAAAGGTAATTGGGTGTGTTGGTGTTCACCGTGAGTGTATATTTCGAAGACCCCCCCCCCCCTCCTCTCTCCCCGTGTCTGTGTCTGTATGGTAGAGTTACCACTTATGTTTGTTATGTATATGTTGGATTATGAATCTCCAACCCTTCTTTCCTTTCAAAAGAACAAGAAAATAAAAGAGAATTGGGGTTGAAGTCTTTGATTCGTAGTTGTAGTTCTGTCTATCCTGAATGTGAGATTTCTAATTTTGACAGGTGACAGAGTGAAGTATGTTGGTCCGTTACAGTCAGGCTTTTCTCCCTTGCAAGCACCTTTGAGGTACTCCATTGAAAATTTGATTCCTAACAGTGATGTCTTGTTCAAATCGTCATGGAAAAAAGAACATTCATATCTATGGTTAACTTTCTATAAGTTCTATAATTAATACTGCTAATATCTAATAATAAGTATTTTGTTAAAATTTATTGATTAATAATGTCATGTGTTCAAACCATACTGCAGGCAAAAGCCTGGTGTTTAAGTAGACAAGGGTAAATGGGCATGAGTTTCCAATCGTGTGCTTTCGGACCTCAGGGATTTCTCGGTTAAAAGATAATAATTTTTGGAAGTTCATTTCAAATATTTATTTATCTTAGAATGAAAGTAATTTTGCATTACATCACAATAATGTCAAATACTTCAGGAATTTTAAGTGGAATATTGTCTTAATATATATTCATTCAAACCTCTTAAGAAATAGTAAATCATTCCGAACCTTTTATATTTCCCATCTGACTAGTTTGTTTTCTTTACAAATTTTAAAAGTAAGATTGACTATAGACTTTATTCTGAATGATCGAGTAACTCCGGATATAAAGTGGTCCTTCATGGAAGAAGTTGAAATAATTCATGACTTTATTTTATTATGTAGATGTGTTTAAATTTTGACTGTTATTTAACGCTATGGTCTTACTGTGTTGTCTAGATGCTATAGTTTTCAACTTCTCATGAACTCTGAGAAGATGATGCAAATTTGTATTCATTCAGATTTAGAGTCGAAAATACAAATATAATGTTCTGATTTCAAATGGTTGAAAGTTTTACTATGTTTTTCAATCAAAGCAATCATATGGTATGGAATGGCTTGTATAAGGCAGTTAGGAATTGCTTGTGTAGGTTGACTTGTTTAGTAGAAGTCTTGTTATTCTTTATCAAGTAAAAGTGGATGTGTGTATTGTAATTTGACTCTTTTCTTTATTTTGCAAATCATGGCATGTACGTGATCACAGGGGTCCAACATATGGTTACAGGGGCAAAGTGGTTCTTGCATTTGAAGATAATGAGTCCTCTAAGATTGGGATCAGGTTTGATAGATCAATTCCAGAGGGCAATGATCTTGGTGGTCGCTGCGAGGAAGATCATGGGTTTTTTTGTGCTGGTAGTTTTCTGCTACACTTGTTCATTTTAAAGAGCTTCATCTGTGTGTTGACCACCATTATGAAATAAATAAGCATGTCTTCTTGCTGAAACTTGACCTTTTTTCTTGCAAAGCCGACTTTCTACGCCTTGATAGCTCAAACAGTGATGATATTGATAAACTGGCCGTTGATGAACTTTTTGAGGTAATTTTCATGTCAATATTGGTTTTCTCCTTTTGGAATGAGTTTTCCTTTAATCTACTCTTTTTCATATTTGTAGGTTGCTTCAAAAGAAAGTAAAATTAGTGCATTAGTTTTATTTGTCAAAGACATTGAGAAGTCTATGGTGGGAAATCCTGAGGCCTATGCTGCTTTCAAGATTAAGCTTGAACATTTACCTGAGAATGTTATTGTCATAGCTTCCCATACCCAAACAGACAGCCGAAAGGAGAAAGTATGTAAGGGCATAGTTATCTTTTTGTTTTCTGTTGGAATCCAATTCTGACTCGTAAAACTGACAGCATTCCATATATGCTTTGCAGTCACATCCTGGGGGACTACTGTTTACAAAGTTCGGAAGTAACCAGACAGCATTGCTTGACCTTGCTTTTCCAGTATGTGAATCTGTTTATCTCTTTTATTTGTCCTTTTTGCTTTCTAATGCAAGGAGGTGTCTGGCTTATAGTAATAAAATATATGCTTTACCTTCATATTAAAGGTTCCTGCTAGGTGTGTCTTGTCAACTTTTTCCCCTTTTCTATCTTACGTCTTCTTCTATCATGTTGAATGGTGGTGGAGAGCTGGGTTGTAATTGGGGAGGCCTTAAGATGACATCTATGTACTCTGAAGATGCATTGCACTATTTTAACTTGGGTTTCCTTTGTTATGTTGTTTTCCTGTGCAACACTCTGTAAATCAAGATTATTTACACTAATGTATTTGACTTACAGTACAAAACCTGTTTTTCCATCATATGATCTATAGTTAGGATTTAGGAGTTATGGATACCAGGTCTCTTGTTTATTAGAATTGGGCATCTCCTTGAAGCTTCATGGCTATTTACTTAATTATGGATTGCATTCTACTATTCTAGAAACATGTTCACTTGTAAAAGAACTGACAGCCATGCATTGTGATGTCTCTGCTTTTCCAGGATAGTTTTGGTAGGTTGCATGATAGAAGCAAAGAAACTCCTAAAACGATTAAGCAGCTCACCCGTCTTTTCCCCAACAAAGTAACCATACAACTACCTCAGGTAAAATCTTAGTTCTTGCATACTCTTGCCAAATGTTAATACTGTTATTGAAGCATTCAATATGTGTCTCATTGTGGCAGGATGAAGCATTATTATCTGACTGGAAACAACAGCTGGAACGGGATATTGGAACTTTGAAATCTCAGTCAAACATTGTCAGCATTCGCAATGTGAGAGCTCCTTTCGCCCCATCTTAAGGCACCTTTCTTTGCCGAGGGCAAATACCTTTTTGTCTTCTCCTTTCATTGCTTTGGGGCTGTATATTATCTAGGACTATTTATAGATGATTTGTCCCCTATATTCAAATTTTACGCGGTGTTCTCTGAAGTTCTAATGGACACTGTAATTAGTAGAACCATGTAACATTTCTCTAGCACGCTGCATGCCCAATTTTCATTTTCTTGCTGTTTTCTTCTGTATATCACCTCTATCCACCTTCTTATAGGCTTATCTCTTTTCAAAAGACTGTAGGTTAGTTGTTGAATGTTTTCATCTTTCTATCTGTTGGACATTCACTTAAAAAGGAGATGTGTATTGTAGTGATTTTATAATTGCATCCTCAATTGACCGACTGATTGAATTATTCTAACTTTTGTTTCTCAGGTTTTGAACCGTATAGGAATTGATTGCCCTGACCTCGAAACTTTATGCATAAAAGATCAAGCGTTAACAAGTGAGAGTATGTATTCCTTGAAGTTGGGATGTTTATGTTTGAAAACATGATAATAATATGTTCTCATGTTCTCATTGTGTGTGATAGGTGTGGAAAAGATAATAGGCTGGGCCTTGAGCCATCACTTTATGCACAAAACTGAATCGCCAGTAGAAGAGGTCAAGCTGGTTATCTCCAGTGCAAGGTCAAATTAAATTTTACTGTCTAATTCATGATGTTGGAAGATGTGTACTATTTAGTCATCTTGTTTTCCACTTTGGGTCACTGAAGGGGTCTTCATAATTTTTTGGGGGTTGGCAGAAGGAGGCATAATACTGATGTGTCTATTACTTGATCTGACAGCATTTCTTATGGGGTCAATATTTTCCAAGGGATCCACAATGAAACTAAGAGTCTAAAAAAATCTTTAAAGGTGAAGTATCTATTTTTGGCAAACTTAATTTTGTCAAAAGGTTGCCATTTGTTCTGAACTTCTTGAAGCAAAATACTGATGTTTGAGTTTTCAGGATGTGGTTACTGAAAATGACTTTGAAAAGAGACTACTTGCGGACGTAATTCCGCCTAGCGATATTGGTGTTACTTTTTGTGACATTGGAGCACTGGAAAATGTCAAGGATACTTTGAAAGAATTGGTGATGCTGCCACTTCAAAGACCTGAATTGTTTTGTAAAGGACAGCTGACCAAGGTGAAAAGATTTTCTTGTAAAAATCTACATGGATCTATATTTTGCATTGGAATTCTTCATTCTTTGTCTTGACATAGGGTGTAGGGTTCGTTGCAACTTTTTCATCATTTATGCACTTCTATTTCTGAAGAAGCTATCATCTACAGCCTTGCAAGGGAATACTGCTTTTTGGCCCCCCTGGTACTGGTAAAACAATGCTTGCAAAAGCTGTTGCAACTGAGGCTGGTGCAAACTTTATTAATATATCAATGTCAAGCATTACTTCAAAGGTACCACCTATATTTGCTTGTGTATTCCCATTTTGTCTTTTAAAGCCCTTGCTTTAATGGCTTACAACTTTTTCTTGATTGTAGTGGTTCGGTGAAGGAGAGAAGTATGTCAAAGCAGTCTTCTCATTAGCTAGTAAAATAGCGCCTAGTGTCGTTTTTGTTGACGAGGTTGGTAAAATGTACATTATATTTATCATCTCGAACTTGTTATATTGATGTTATAGTTAAAGCATCTCATATATTTTGCCTTTTGTGTATAAGTGGGCACTCCTCTTTTAATTTGATCATGTTGTTCTTTAGCTTATATGTTATGTAAATGTAAATGCATCCTCTTTACTGCAAGTCATCTTCTGTTCAATTGAAAAGATTATTGTGTTTACCCTCCTCTTTCTTCCATTTCGCTGGTCTATTAGGTGGATAGCATGCTAGGAAGACGAGAAAATCCTGGTGAGCATGAAGCAATGCGGAAAATGAAGAATGAATTCATGGTGAATTGGGATGGCTTGCGTACAAAGGACAAGGAGCGAGTTCTTGTACTTGCTGCAACTAATAGACCATTCGACCTTGATGAAGCAGTTATTAGGAGACTTCCACGGAGGCAAGTAATAATCGTTCAGTGAATCATTTTTTCTGATTAATCCGCAAATGGAAGGGGGGCTAAAGAAAAAGAGAAAATTTATGTTTTACTAGTTTATGTGGAGTCGTAATGTTAAGTGCTCTCCATTGATGCAGGTTGATGGTAAACTTGCCAGATGCTCCGAACAGGGAGAAAATTTTGAGAGTGATATTGGCCAAGGAAGAGTTAACGCCAAATGTTGATCTGGAAGCTATAGCAAATATGACTGAAGGGTATTCCGGAAGTGATTTAAAGGTCTGGTAGATGATCCTGTTGTACTATATTAACTGACTTTGTAATGTGTTTAGAAGTTTTAACACCCCAATGACTGGTTCCCCCCCCCCCCACACACACACGCACACGCACACGCACACACCATTTTCTATGATATCACAGTTCATGCTATCAACTCTTATATTTCCATCCACAGAATTTATGTGTCACAGCTGCTCATTGCCCAATTAGAGAAATATTGGAGAAAGAGAAAAAGGTCAGTTGACTGAGTTCATTCTAGTGGCTTTGTATAATTCTGGTAACCTTCCAATACATGGTTGAATTTGTGACTTTGATCGACATGTGAACGTGCTCTTCTAACTTCTCTCCACTAGCTATTTTCAAGAGTCCTTCGGAAATTACAAGTTACTTCCTCCATTCCATATTAAGTTAATTTTTGAGGCATTTTTCATTTTTCAAATTAACTTAATTGTTTAGTTTTAAGACTACTTTTAGAGTATTCTTCCAATTTTACCCTTCATTAGTTAGTATTGGAATTAGTGATTTATTAATATTTATTTATTTTAATCATAAATTTGACAATAATTAATAAGGGTAAAAATGGAATACTAGGTTTAATTTATGTCTTAATCTACTTTTCTTAAAGGGTATGAAAGACCTCAAAAATTAAATTAATATGGAATGGAGGGAGTATCATCTTGTCTGACATACAGCCATTTGCTAGTCAAGTAACTGGAATGTAATTTAACTTGTATGATATCAGGAAAAAGCATTGGCAGTTTCAGATAGCAGGCCAGTCCCTACATTGCATAGTAGTGTGAACGTTCGCCCCCTTAACAAGGATGATTTTAAATATGCACATGAACAGGTGTGTTGGCTTTTCTGATTATTAACATGGTACTTTATGCTTTCTTCCTACTATCTTAAGCCATCTTGTTTGAATTAGTCAATGCTTTTTTCCGGACAAGTTAATTAACTAACGAGTAAATTGTTTTCTCTCAACTTCTCCATATTTCCTATTGTAGCCTTTTGCCAATTGTCAATGTCTTATAGATATTATTAGGATTTACTAATAGCTACTATATATACACAACCTAGTGATACTTTCAAAAAAATTAGTTAACATTAACTATACCTAGGGGTTTTATAGCAAATCTCTCCTCTCACGTTCCCCTTCTCTCTCTCTCTCTCTCTCTTTACAATTTATTGTGTGAATCTTTCTTCTTCTCCCTCTGTTTGCTATATTAATACGAAATCCCATTAAAGTTCTACCTGATTTTTTTATCTATACATGTGGTTCTTGGTCTTCAATATTTTCTGGGTGGCTGCTGGCTGTTGATTCATTTTCTTATTGGATTAATGCTGGTATATCGAAATTATGATCTGTGGGTTCTTGTTTGTTGTTCAGTCTTCTCTTCTTCTTAGATTGATAAACTGATACACCTATCATCAAACTGTATGTTCTTCGATTGATACAACCAATTGTATCCATGCATAAAAAAAATTATATCTGTATGATGTGTATTAAAAAAAAGCTGATATCACTATCCTCAGAATAAACTGTATCTGTATATTTGTGTGTGAGATTGGAGGAGAGAGGAGAGAGGCGAGCGAGATTGGGAGAGAGAGGAGATTGTGTATCTCAGTTTCAATTAAGATATAGGTTGTATCCCTCTCTATCTCTCTCATTCTTGCTTTGCCTCTCGCCTCTCTAAAATTTCTGCTATGAATTGTTACTAGGCAAACTATAGCTACTTTTCATAATTATGGTCCAAACTATAGTTATTTATGATTTTATTAAGCGCCAGATGGTTTCATAATATATATATTTGTTGGCGAACACTGGCAAAGGTTGAGGGACTTGTGATTTATGTCACAGGTTCAAGCCTTGCATCATTTGAGTGAAGTTTGGTGTTTAGTGGAGTAGGGTAGAGGGGTGAGTTCATCATCCTTGATTTTCGGAGGCTGCGGTTTGTCCAAGGTTAGGCCCTTGAAGAATTTCTGGGTCATAAAAGAATTTTCTTGGTGAGGGCCTGACGGGTGCAGATTGATAGTCATGTGTCAAATCTTGTCTATCTGTCACAATTCATTATATGCTGCCGATGAAGTAGTTTGAGAAGAACTTTTTGTGACTGAACAGAAATTTTGGAGATCACTATTTGATGAAATAGCTTGTTTCAAACTGGTGACTTGTATGTAAAAGTTGAAAAAATAAAAAAATCAGTAGCTTCTCAAATTGATACATCTGTTGTTTCCTAGTCATCTTCTTTTCTCTCCAAACATAAGCAGAGTATGACAAATCTAGCAAATGAGGTCTAGCACACATCATCCTAAGATAATACAAGGAGATAACACTCATTTCTCAACCAACGATGTGGGACACTCTTAACATGTCCGCGCACCCAGGGCTGAACTTGCGACATGGTAGCCTAACACTAGAGATGCGTCTAATGTGTCCCCATGTTAAGAAAATGGATCTAGGCCTAACTCATCTACAAAAGTTAGCTCATGAGTTGAGGATTTGTCCAAAACCTTGGAGAAAAACAAGAGCTATTCTTCCAATCAATGTTGGATCATTATCTAAAAGTATGGGACTTCGACTAAGATATATAATGCAGGTGAGTTTTAGTTGAATGTCCAATTATTTTGGCACCTTAACATCTTTGTGATAATCCAGGAGGCACTGATAATAAGAATCCACAGAGATTATATTAGTGGGTCGAAAAGTTAGGTTCATGCTGCTCATGTACCAGTTGTTAGACGATTATTCATAGTGCAATGCCTCGTCTAGGCGAGTTGTAGACGATTGTTCATAGTGCAATGCCTCGTCTAGGGCGAGTCTAAAGCCATCACTTCTATAATGCTAAGCTCCTATGTTTTATCCTCATAGTTGCTGTGCTTGAATGGTACATTGTTGATGACCTCTCCTCCTACAGAAGATATCTTCATATCTGGATAATGATGAAATGGCATGTATTCTCTATTTTGATTTTGTTTTTAATGACTGCTATGATGTAGAAAATTCCATTTGTCTTCCTTGGCCTTGGCCTTAACCTATCCCTCCACTATCTTCTGCATTCTTAAAATGCATGTTCATGGAGTTTCCTAGGCTTTTATATAGGCATCTTGTTGCAAACTGGCATGTATTCTCTATTTTGATTTTGTTTTTAATGACTGCTATGATGTGGAAAATTCCATTTGTCTTCCTTGGCCTTGGCCTATCCCTCTACTATCTTCTGCATTCTTAAAATGCATGTTCTTGAAGTTTCCTCAGCTTTTATATAGGCATCTTGTTGCAAACTAGTCAATTTTGTTTAGCTCATGGGATTGTTCCTACAACCTATGTTGCTTGGACTCTTCAAAAATGTTGATGGGTGCGTGTCGGATCATCCAAAAAGTAGTGCATTTTTGGAGGATCTGATTCGGGTGCGGCAACAATTTTGGAGAGTCTGAGCAACTTAGCCTACAACTGAGGCTCTGCCTCTGTAGTTTAAATAAAAAATCACGATTATCTGGTCATATGGCCTCCTGCACAGTGGTAAGGGTTTCTTATTATCAACCATAAATATCAGTATTTTTCGCTTTCCACGCTCTTCATTTCCATTAGATGCCCAGCCACATGGTTTGTTGTTACAGTTTAGCTTTGTTCGGAAGATTAATGGTTGTGTATCGAATGGTGGGAATGAAATGTTTAAGTATTAGTAGCTCGTCTGTTTTAAGCACATTGAATAGCATGCATTTATGAAGGAGAGCTCATGCAAGCATTGTTGCATGTTAAAAATGCAGGTATGTGCTAGTGTATCTTCAGAATCGGCAAACATGAATGAGTTACTCCAGTGGAATGAATTGTATGGAGAAGGTGGATCAAGGAAGAAGAAATCTCTCAGTTACTTCATGTAGAGACATGTGAAGTGTATAGTGTTGCTTTATTTATTTACCCAAGTTGGTAGGGACGGGTCCTGCATGCATGGAAATCCATTACAGGTTCCCTGGAGTCCAAACCCCCCACCGCGGAAAACTGTGTATCATAGTTAGTTAATAGTTATGAAATATCTATCTATCCGAAGCTTGTCTTCCAATTATTGGATCTCCTCTGTATATACAATTTGATTTATTTAATAAATAAACATCCCCATGCTCTTTTTTGTTTTCCATTATTATTAAGATTCCTCTGTTGAATGTTGTGAAATTTATTCCACCGTAGCATTGCATTCTAACTTTTTTTTTTTAAAAAAAAAAAAAATATATTATTTATAAATAAATGAGCTCTATAGTCTGAGGGCCTGCCCATTTAAGTTTGGGTCGGCTGTCACCACAAAAAGAGTTGGTGGCACACCTCAACCCATCTATCATATGTTCTGTTTAATCATAGAGTCTTGATTACCTACCTAAAACAGAACAGTGTGAGTGAACAAATATAATAGGACATAAAGGTAATTGATTGATTGTTGAACAAGCAGAGACGGAAAATACAAATTTGTACAACTAGAACCTTCTGGCTGCTAATAAGACAGACTAGAAGATCCAAAGTGTAATCGTAATGGGGGAAAAACCGGTGATGGTGGTGGGGCTGGATGACAGCGAATACAGTTTTTATGCATTAGAGTGGACTTTGGAACACTTGTTTAGATCTTCACCGCCTCCTTTCAAACTCCTTATCGTTCACACCAAACCTACTGCTACTTCTGCCATCGGCCTCGCTGGTCCTGGTATGTATGTATGTATGTATTGTATGCAATCAGGTCAGCTGCTGAGAAAATGAATTGAATTTGCAGGGGGTGCCGATGTTTTGCCCTATGTGGAGGCTGATTTGAGGAAGATCTCTTCAAGGATAGCCGAAAAAGCTAAGAAGATTTGTTCTGCTAAATCGGTATTCAAATTTGTTTGATACATATATATTCTTTTCCATTCTTGAAGAAATACTAAGTGATTAGCGATCTTATCACTTGTAAGTTGTTTGTTTTCAGGTAAACGATGTTGTAGTTGAGATTGCGGAAGGTGATGCTAGGAGTGTCTTGTGTGATGCAGTAGAGAAGCATCATGCCTCTATGTTAGTTGTTGGTAGTCATGGTTATGGAGTTCTGAAGAGGTAGATTTCTATCTTGGGAATCAATATTACTGTAACCATTCCATTTTTATTTAAAATAATATTACAAAGGTCTTGAAATCTTGCACTCTCCTTTTTTCCTGCAGGGCTGTTTTGGGCAGTGTAAGTGACTACTGTGCTCACCACGCCCACTGCAGTGTGATGATTGTGAAGCGCCCAAAGATCAAGGCTTGAGATTTGGTTGATGCTGTGTATTTATATAATTCCAATAATAAATAGAAGTTCTGCTGTGGAGTGTGTATAATAAATAAATAAAATCATGTTGAGGTTGAGAAGAAGAGTAGATTTGGAAATTGGAGTAGCTAGCAATTTTCACTAGTCTACACATGAATTTTTGTAACAAAACATAATAGCTTGGGGCCGTCTCAAAAGAAAATTAGTAAACCAGAAACAAAAAGCTCCTATCAGTAGTTTTATTTGTTAGCGGATCATATCCATCTTTGTCCTTGTCATAAGCCAAATAGAAAAACCTTTCAAAGAAACAAAATTATTTTGCGAAATTGATGATTCAATAACAATTGGAGTACTAGTATATTTCAATGTTTAAAAATGCAGATTAGTAGTGTTATTTTTAAGGGATTTCGAGAATATGTTATTGGCCTCGAAATCTAATTTGAGAGCCTCTTCATTCATGTAACTCCAAGTTTTCTACTTTGCTTCCTTCCTTTTCACTTCTCTGTTAACTACTTTTTCTCTTCATGCGCATACAACATATTTTTAAGTTTATCACAACACTAGAGAACAAAGACGATTGTTAGTCTCGTGTCAGCAAAACTCAGCTAAAGAAATTAGACAATCATTCCAGAAATTGAGATTAGGAGTAAAAGTTTTTAAAAGAGATTCCACAATATCTAGAATTTACTCCCAACAACGCAACTGTAGTTCAACCAATCAACCTATAATCAACACCAAGCAACTGTGCACTAGAGAAAACGCCTCGTAATTCATATGTTAGGTTTATTTCCCCCAACAGATAAACTAATGGCCAACAAATCAACATCATAAATCTTGTATCAACTTCAATTAACTGAATTATGTCTCCCATTCGGTGAAGCATGCTGCTATGCCACGCTCCTTAGTCAACATGAAATTATTAGCAGTTTGGAGTGTGTCCAATTCCCTACTGCAGACTATTTTAGTTCCTTCTCAACAAATCAAAGCCAAAGTTTATCGGGAGTCCTCAGCAACATGACATAAGAGACACACGAGACCTGTTGCTCCAGCAACCTGCTTCCAGTTTCGGGTACCTGCACCAAAAGCAGCCCCTGCTACAACACCAGCAGTCAAAACATTAACCTGCAAAAGTAAATGGGATCTTATAACTTTTGTGGATAGTAATAAGTTAATAACCGTGGCTTACAACAACACAAACTCAAGTAGTAATAAAGTGAAAAAGGTACTAGGAGAAAAGCTTATAAACATTGTGTCATCCAAGCAAATGTAGATTCTTTTATTGGATCAGTGTATGTTAATTAGTCTTTAGTTAGCACTCCCAGAAGAATATGCTATTTTCATGATTTCTGTTTATAGTAAATGTTGATTTCATGTGGCAAACAAGGTTTATGTCTGCTGTTCTTACATTGGCTGGCTGCAAAACATTACCTTCAATTGGTCACGTATATAGAAAAAAGTTCAGAGATCATAATATCTTGCACACCCATATAAAGTACTAAGATATCACTTTATTGTATCAGTTGACCACAGTACTTCTTCACAGACATCCAAATGAGCTTGGGTTATTCCTGATGACTGTCCAATGAATTTCCTGCAATTATTGCTATTACATTTGGACATATCTACGAATTTCTGCAAATTATTACTTAACATGTTGTCATATTGGCTTCCTAACGAGAAGAAACAGTAACTAATAACTGTAGTCTCTCAAAATCTGTACTACACATTGAAAAAAGAATTAAAAGGAAATTATTCCAATTTCATATTTATTGCATGAAACTATAATCTGACAATGGAGGAGAACATAAATTCCTACTTACCCATCAAAATGCATAAAAGTAGACCTCGGGGTGCTAATTAATTATGCCTACCAACTGTTTAGCCCCAAGCCCCCAACAAACAACTTGATATGGTAAATAACAAATATGCAAAAAGTATTGGAAGCAACGTTTGGATATGCATATTCTTAGTTAAACAATAACGTGTTTTACATGTTTAGACAAAAGCGGGTCAATAAAGGAGGGTCCAAATTAATGTTGGAGATTTGAGAGGGCACGTGTTAACAAACTGACCCAATCATTTCGTCTTCTATATCTCTGAAACCCACACCGAGTGGAAGAAAATATAGCAGCAAACATTCCTATAAAAGAAGAATGAATGCTCATCAGATCATAATGACGTATCTATACAACCATGACATTATACAAGAGAAAAATTAGTGAAAAGAGCAAAAATAAAAAACAATAAGGGTTGGTGAAAAACTAGAAAAAAAAAATAGTTGGAGACAACCAAGTTTGACTATGAGCATTTGATATGCCTCTGCAATAAAACAAGCTTAATTTTACATAACATCATAACAATAAGCATAAAGAAACTGAGATAGTACGTTCTAAACAGACTTTTATGAAAGTAGCCTAGTGTTGCATAGTCTTTGATTGTAATCCTGCTCATTATCTTAATTACATTCCTTATTAAGCTGTTTTGTACCATCACACAGGTTCAGATAACTAGCAATTTGACTTTTAACATTGCCACTTCTTGGTTATATAAACTAGCTTATTTCTCCACGGTTTATTAGGTTATGGTTCACATTGTGTGGTGCGTTCAGATATGGATGTTATTATGATACATCATAAATACAGCTTTTAATCTTAACCACTGGTCAATGATTAAATTGACTCCAACCTATGTTGCACAGACTCTTCACTTTCATTGCCGCACCGTGTAGGATTCTCCAAAAATACACTACTTTTGGACAATCAACAACACCGGCTAACATTTTTGAAGAGTTTGAGCAAGATAGGCTCCAAGTAACAAATAATTGACTTAATATCAAACATCGGAATGTGGTCCACCAAAAACACAATGCTATACAGATTGGTCTATATAGCAGTGTAATAGCATGTTACTTGTATAGCATGCCATTTACCATCTTATTTTAGTAGTATGATTAATCAGTTGTAGCAGATTATTTGATAGATCATCAAAATTCATGCTTAATATAAACACTACTGCAATTGACACCACTGTTCTTTACATGTATATAACTTAAATCTAGATTAATATAGAGGGAGATAAGTTAAGGAATAGGGAAAATACTTGGTTAAGTCAAAATTAGATTGGGAAAGTTAATGTGATTACCCCACTGAAAGCCAAGCCGACCAACTGACTTAGCCTGCACACAAAACCATCGAATTAAACCAAAGAGAAAAGAAAAAAAAGACATTGGAAAGGGATTGCAATGAGCAACTTACAATAAAAGAAGCTCTATGAATGCCAGAAAGACCTGTTCGCATATCATCAGAATAATAAATAGATACAAAATTTTGATCTTTCTATCAACAGTTGCGAACTCTACGCAAAAAAATAAATAAAACTAGTACCTAATTTGTTGGCGTCGTAAGGACCAGAACAGGAGCCCCAGATCAAGCCAGCCTACAGTAATAACAAGTTTAAGAACATTTGGGTTTCATAGAGAGAAGACTGAAGAGGAGTATGAGGAGAAGATTACGGTGCCCATTCGAATAACGGAATCGACGGCGATGGAAGAACATGGGACGTCGTCGGCGATATCCACCTCCATCACCCTTTCAGCCTTGAGGTGACCTTTATGTAACACTAACACATATTAAAGGAAAAATTACATGAATAAATATATTTTTAAAAATTATTACTATTTTAGCGATATTTTTTATTTATTATCATTTATAGTAATATTGTGATAAATTTGTAATATGTATTAAAAGTGAATTATATATGCAATATATTTTGAATTATAATTGTTTTTGAATTATACTATGTTTGTTTAGTAAAAAATTATCACATTGTATTATAAGTGTATTAAAATGTGTGATAAATGTATTATCCATCATTAAAACTTGTATTATATTTGAATAATAAATTTATCTTTGTAATATGTATTAAACTTGTATTATAAGTTGTGCCTTTTTCAAAAGGTTATGACTTCTCGAAAAGGCTATTACAAAGATACAAAAATATATTTGTTCATACTACCCTTTGTTGATTATAAATAGAGAAACTTTTACCATTTTTCAATCACAATTTTTTTTTAATATTCTGCTTTTTTTTCATTTTAAAAAAATTTGTGTGATTTATTGACGTTGAGTGAGTTTGAAGTTTAGCGAAATATGACGTACAATTATTCTAATAAGGTAAATCGTTCTATTCTAAGATTGTATATTCCATGACCTCAAGTACTTGAGGAAAATAATTTTGATGATATATAATTATTTATTTTTACTTAATATATATATTAGTACGTAATGCTCCAATATATGAAGCTTGTTAAACATCGTCTTCAAATGTTAGTATCTTCTTCGATTTGGATATTGCAAAGGCTTTGATTTGGTTTGCTAGAGTTCAATCGTGGTATTTTTTAGACGTTTGAGAAGGAAAAATAATATTTTTAATCTTATTTTATGAATTAAAATAAAATAATATGGATTTATGTACAAGAAGGTATGAAACTTTTTTTAAATAAATATTCTTATATTTTTAGAATTGAAGAAAGGATAATTGACTTTAAAGTTAACATTCATTTACATTGATTATTAATAAAACTCATGAAATATTACTTTAAATTAATACAATATCTATAAAATGTTATTTATAGAGTTATTGTTGATCTCTATTTCATTTAAACTTTATAACTTTTTGGGAATGGCTTTATAATTGGTTCAATTGAAAAACCAAAAGAAAAAAAAAAACTTCGGATTCATTGTAGAATGGAAGTGTTTCGAGGCACAGTTCATTTTTTCCCCTTTTCAACACAGAGCACATATTTCAGCATTAGAGCTCGAGCAAGCTTCAAGGTTCAACAAGAAAATGACCCTTTCTTCCACGCCGCCATTGAACGAGCTTCACTTCGTTTCCGGGAGTCTCAATCTCCAGGCAAATCCATTCTTCAATTTTCTTAGCTTTGATGGCGGGTTGTTGAAATTGAAAAAAATCACTGCAGCAAATTCGATTGAGTTGTTAGGTTCAAGACTTAATTTTTGCTTTTGCAGATCCTCTCTTTATTGACCCTTATGTCGGCTGCCTTCTTCCTTGTAATAGTCTCGAAGACATGGATCAACAGCTGCATCCATACTGTCTTGCAACTAAGTTTATTGATGACAAGTTGCTTGAAACAATGCAATCTACTGATGGACTGAAACAGGTATGAGACCAATATTAACAAGGATCTAATTAATTGGTTTTGACCACACACACACATGCTGCAGGTTGTTTTGTTAACAGATGGACTGGATACGCGACCTTACAGGCTCAATTGGCCAAAATCAACTTTAGTATTTGACATATGCCCCGACAAAGTATTTAGAGGAGCACTTCAGAAGCTTCAAGGTTTTTTTTAACATCCTTCTCACAAAAACTTTTTGTGTGTGTTATTTCACCATGCTCCTTCTGATTTTTCTCTATTTATGAGATATGATTTTACTGTTTTATATTAACTATATATGTTCATATTCGTTGAAATTGCTGATCATGCGATTATTCCAGCTACAGAATTTATTCTTCACTCTTTCTTATTGGGGCGGGGGTTGTTGTTTAGGTAGAATCTGGGAAACAATAGCTTTTAGTCAAATCAAACAGACAATGGTTTCCTCCATTTTCCATTCAAAGCAACCATCTTTTGGTGGCCTAAGGATGTTTTCAAAGTCTTAAAATTGTGTCTGCAGTTGCAAATAAATGAAATTTTTATCATGAAGCTCTAATTTATTCTGTTCTTTCCTCCAGCTGAATGCATTAAGAGATCCTTTTTTAAAAAAAAAAATGGTAATGTTATATTCCTCAATGCTGGAGACCTCCAAAAAAGAGACACAAAGGAGCAAAAGTAATTAAAAAGAGCTAAAACATCAATTATCTGGTCTACTTCTTCTATATATTCCTCTTTACACAAAAAATATGAGGATAGAATACAGTTACCATTAACTTTTCATATGAAATTAAATCTATCCTCAAAACATCTCCTATTTCTTTCTTTCCAAAATGTCCACCATATGCATGCTGGATGACTCTGCACCAATTCTTTTGGTTCTTGTTTCCCCCTCTTCTGATCCAGCAACTAAGTAAATCAGCAGATCCCTTTCTTTTTTCCCATTTTTGTAGAAACTATGTCCTTATGTTGGATGTGTGCTTCCATCTTTGTCCCATTCTTTCAAGCTCTTGTATCTGAACTAAACGGTTCTTTCCTGTCACTTAAACCTAATACCTTCTGTATAGGAAATAAAAGGTACCTTAAAGGAGCTTTTGTATATCTGTTACAAGGGAGAAGACTCAGGAGTTACTTTACCTTGCAAATTCAACAGTCTTGGCACTAGTCAAACCATAACACCCTGTAGTAACTTCCTTGGTTTCTCCTAAAAAGTCTAAACCTAGTCTTGTAAAAATGAAATTTCAGATCTTGTAAAAGAATTTCTTTCTTTTTGATGAAAAGACTCATATATGCCATCGAACTTTCAAAGTTTTAGCTAATACATGCTGCTATAGGTGTTAAAGAAAAGGTTCATTCATGCCTTTTTTTTCAACTTAGCTTTTGCAAAACCATTGTTTACATCCCAAACAACTTTTAACACTTACCAATTTGAGTTTTTGCATCAAATGAACACCTTTTGCTTCTTCTTCCTTAAGAACACCAAGAACACATAAAGAATATGAACAATTCTTAAATTTCAAACTTCTTTGATTCTTCACGAAATCACCTCCAATTTCAAGAGTAGTTTTCCACCGAGGTAGATACCAAAACTCGATATTTTTTGAGCGCGAATTCAATAACTCAGCATGATTGAGACCTGATGAAAATTAAGTGAATAGTCCTTCAATATTAGAAGAAGAAAGATCACAACTACATGCCAAATTTGAGGTGCATGAAGTTTATAAATGCTTGAAGTTATGTGCCACTGGTAAAGCCCCTGGACATGATGGTTACACTATGGGGTTTTTCATCAAATGTTGGGAAATTCTTAAACAGGACATCACGGAGGCCTTCCATAATTTCTATGAGTAGGAAATATTTGAGAAGTGTTTCAATGCCACATATATTGCCTTGATCCCAAAGAAGAAAGGAGCAAAGGAACTTAAAGACTTAGACCAATATGCTTGATAGGCAGTTTCTCTAAGTTGTTGTCTAAAGTCTTAACAGAATGAATCAAAAGCGTGATGTACAAGCTGGTAGACTCCCAACAGATGAATTTCATCAAAGGAGGACAAATAATAGATGCAATGTTAATAGAAAATGAAGCAATAGACTCTAGAGTGGATCAAAAGAAACCAGGCATATGCAAATTGGACAATGAGAAAGCTTATGATCATGTACTGGGGTTCCTTCTCAATATACTCAGGAAAATGGGATTTGGAGAAAAGTGGATTGGATATATTTTGGGATTTTTGCATTTGAGTAGTAAAGTTTTTTATCCTCATTAATGGTGTTCTTGAAGGTTTTTTTGTAGCTAAAGTGAACTCAGACAAGGGGATCCCCATCATTTTTATTTTTTGCCATGGAGGGACTTAATAACATGATCAAGACAGCTAAAACAAATAGGTGGATGACATGATTTTAAGTGTCTACAAACAATGAGAGGAGTTTGGAGGGAATCTCCAATATGCAGATGACACTTTGATTTTTTGTGCTGCAGATGAGGAACAACTAAGGTACCTCAGGGTCATTCGGGTGCTTTTTGAAGGTATGTCAGGTCTTCACATCAACTAGGAAGAACCATTTATATCCTATAAACTTGGTCTCTAATATGGAGCTTTTGGGCGCTAGAAGGCGAGGTGGGAGCACTACCTGCTATCTATCTGGGGATGATGCCATTGGGAGCAAAATCACAGTCCAAGGAAATTTGGTTGGTCAGAGGGAGAGCAAGGCTCACTTTGATAAATGCATTCTTAGATGGCTTTTCCTACGTACATGGTAAATTTGTTCCCCATGCCTGTAGGATTAGCACAAAGATTGGATAAACTAAGAAGGAATTTTTTCGGGCAAAGAAACAAGAAAAGAAAGGGATACCATCTGATAAAATGGAAAGTTCTGATCAGGGAAAAAAACAAGGATGATTAGGCATCAACAATTTGAAGAACCAAATTAAGGCTCTAAAGTTGAAAAGGTTGTGGAGATATGCTCATGAACCACACTCATTGTGGAGCAAGGTGATTAAACTGAAGTATGGAGAGATGGATTCGTGGGTCACCAAGGAAGCAACCAATCCCTATGGTGTTACTGTTTGGAGATTAATTAGGAACTGGTGGCCTTTCTTAAGGAATCATAGTACTATAACCTAAGTTGCTCGGACTCGGGTGTGGGTATCCTAGAGGGCTGTGGATCTGAGAGTCGGATTCGGCAAAATCCAAATTTTAAGATTCGGGGGTGCAAATCCGAGTATAGATTTGAGTGCGGGGATACGGCTAAAATTTTTCAATATTGTAAAAATATAGTTATAAAGATATTATAAATTTGAGAGATATGTTGTGATAAACTTATTATTTTTAGCGTACCTCTAAAAATAATTATATCAATAACAATATATCTAGTTTAATAAAATAAGTGGGATATATATATATAAGTGAATTATACCATACATACCAAGTACTAAACAACTGCATAAAGTACCGCTAAAAATATTTGTTAGAGAAGAGAGAAAATATAATAAATATAAAAAATATAATTTATTTTATCAAAAGTGACACTTATTTCGAGAAACCCTTCATCTTCGAGAGTTCTTTTTCAAGAAAAATTGAAAACACTCTGTATTTTCTTCAAGAAAGATAAAAAAGACTCTGTATTTCCTTGGTACTTTTTCAAGAAAACTTCCTTTTTTCTCTACATTTTTATAATGAAGCTTGAGAAAGTAAAGACTCTGTATTTTGAGAAACCCTTCATCTCTGGGAGTTCTTTTTTGAGAAAAATTGTACAACTCTGTAATTCTTCAAGAATGAAAAAGACTTTGTATTTTCTCAAGCTTCATCATAAAAATCACTCCGTCTACTCTCTAAAGACGTCGCCGGAAACTGATCTTTTTTTCCAAATATTTTCTCGGCTTTGGTCAAAGTGTCCAGATCGAATTGACCGAATCCGACACGCACCCCGCACCAGTGTCGCGTCGAGACGAGACGGGTTCGCCTGCAAATATGAAGAGTCCACGCAACATAGACTATAAAAATAGTACACAATGGTATCAAGACACGATTATGGAAAGATAGATGGCTTGGTAATTAAAATTTGTCAGAGATCTCCCCAGACATCTTCAACTTAGCACTACATAAAGATAGAATAGTGGCTGAAATGTGGTCTCCCCAAGGTTGGGATCTATCTCGCAGAAGGAATTTAAATGTCTGGGAAGTTTGTAGATTATTGAGTTATTTAAAAGGTTGGAATCATTTCAATGTTCGAAGGAAGGAGAGGAATGTGTACGGTGGACAGAGCACAACAAAGGAAGATACAAAGTGAGCTCAGGTTACAAGGTCATAAACATGGCTCCTCTAACCCTCAATTGGCCTTGGAGACTGTTAAGATATGACACATCGGCTTCACCCAACCCCAAAAGCTAACTCATGAGGGGAGGATTGCCAATTACATATAAGGAGACCACCAGTCCATTTCCCAATCAATGTGGGACTTTTACCCACTTTAACACCCCCCCCCCTTCACGCCCAAGCTCGACTGGAACATAGATTGAGAGCCCAAACGGGAATGGACCTGGCTCTGATACCATGTTAAGATATGGCACCTGGGACTAACTCACCCCCAAAAGTTAGCTCATGAGGGGAGGATTGCCCAAGTCCATATAAGGAGACCATTGGGCCATTTCCCAACCAATGTGAGACCTTTACCCACTCTAACAGGGACAAATCTGGAAAACCAAACCTCCTCTTAAGGTCACATGTTTTACTTGGCTACTAGCAAAATAGGTAGTACTAACACATGAGAATCTAAGGAAAAGAAACAACATCCTGGTGACATGTTGTTGTTATGTGGGGAAGCAACTGAGATAGTTAGGCATTTGTTCTTACATTGCAAAATCACTGATCAACTAACATTTGATGTTCGTTTTTTGGAATATTTTTTTAATACAGGTGAATTTTTTATATCTATAGATGATTTTAAAATTTTGTTTTTTTAAAAAAAAAGAAATTAATGATGTAGCTGAAATTTGAGATGATTGCGTGAAGAATTGAAGATGTTGAAAATTTGAGAGTTATTTATGTTCTTCACGTGTTCTTGGATTTCTTAGGGAAGAAGAAACAAAAAGAGAGTACATTTGATCCAAAAACTTCAATTGAAAAGTGTTAAACGTTATTTGGGGTGTAAAAAGTGGTTTTGCAAATCCAAAGTTAAAAAATTGATCTTTTGAAAGTTCGGTGACATATTTTTCTTCCTAGATTTTCCTTCTACCATTTTGTCTTTATTCCTATGTGTTGGTTTGATGAGCACATGAAGCATATCCTTATGGTACCACTGTTGATGACATAGATGCTGGGGCTAAGATTCCAAGAGGATGCATGTCTTTTCATGTCCCATCAGAGTCTTTTGACGTAGAAAATACACTGTGCAGCAAAGGATTCAGCGGTACAAGACCAAGTATTTGGGCTTTTCAGGTGAATATATGGTTACTGCATATTTCTTTTGACCTTCTATGAAGTAAGAATTCATTTATGGCACTTACAGTGTTAGAGTTTTTATCCCTGCTGGCTCTTCATCCATACAAGCTCAAACAAAAGAGAGGATTTTTACTCACCTTTCATCCACCAGAAAAGACAATAACTAGAAAAGAAAACACAGAGCTTGGGCTGCATGTCACAGAGACTAAATTTTTGGCATGTCAGTGAGCATCTTTCTTGAGTACGGCTGTTTATGCTTCCATCTTTGTGCTCCAGATTGTAGCAAATTTCTCGTTAGTTGTGAAACTTGTGTCCGTCTTTGGATTCATTTGTCTTGGCTACTGGCTTCACTGACATACAATCACAATATGTATATTTCCCACTCATCAGCGTGGTAGTTCACATTCCTAAATTGTCGCTGCTATTGGCAGCATCATGACTGATCATCTTGCACTTCTAGAAGGTCACCTTGTGTTCGAAGTACCACTTTTATTCTCATTTTGGTTTGAACTTGCTACTCCCCATTCCCAATTTATATGACTCGGTTCGTTTTTATTCAGTCCCAAAAAGAATTATAATTTTATATTGAGTAACAATTTACTTTAAAATGTTCATTTTACCCTTAATGAAATGATTTTTTAGCCATGCAAACATCTATTACTTATTTTAGGCCACAAGTTTCAAAAGTTTGTCTTTCTTTCTTAAAACTCTGTGCCAAGTCAAACCACACCATATAAAATGGGACGGAGGAAGTATGTGTATTATGGTCAATAGCGTACAATTGATGTGGAATTCATGTGTATAGAGTATCTTATCAGTAAATAGGACCTCATTTGTAGGGATTGCCTGTCGTGAACTTGGAAAGTTTTAAAGATATCTTGTCCACTGTCAGTAATTTAGCCATGAAGGGATGTCTTTTTTTGGGAGAACTTCCTGTCTGTCTGGCTGAAATGGATGTTGGAGACCAGGTTGGTGATCTTGTAAGTTGAGCAGACAGTTTCTTTGTTCAATTAAAGCATTAGAGAATCGTCACGACAATCTAATTCTTGGTTTGTGTTCAGTCTGCCATAAAGAAGTGGCTTGACGATCTCTTTATGAGCTATGGTTTTTGGGTTAAGATGATTGAATATGATGAAGTTGCACGAAACCTCAGGCAAGATTCTGCAAAAAGAGTGTCAGAAGTCAGCACAAGCATACTTTTTGTTGCAGAGCATCTACGTTTCTCTGATGATCAGGTAGATATACTATACCTGTATAGGTTTGTGCTAATGTATACTCATTCTCTTGAGATCCCTAGTATCTAAACATATTGGTATATCCCAACAGATGGAAACCTGGAGGACAGAATTTCAGAGAATAGAGGAAGAAGGGGATGAAGAAGGCTTTGAGGAGCTTTAAGGAAGTTATAAAAGTATATGTTTCCTTCTACTAGAACTGGCTGTATTTTGAATTAACCCGGCAAACTGCAAGCAGTATATTACGTGTAGAGATTCAACTTGCTATGCCTACATAGGACTTTGGCGCATAAGATATGCAAGAGTGAGGCGCAATCTGCATAAAGGAAGTTATATATACATGCTTCATACCTTCCATGTACACCTTAGACCATTTTTGGAAATTGGTGTATGAACTATTAGCATTTGTGGCAATGTAACAGCAAATTTCTTTGTGCATTCTCCGTGTGACAACCATCGGATATGGAAGCTACATATTAGTTGACAATGACTTGGAGCCTCTTAGTTCCAGTAAGCCATAGTTTTGTATCCTGCTAGCCCAGAAAAATGACACAAACACACAAGTAAAGAGTATCAGTAGCCAGTAGAAGAAAGAAGAATATCCAGAATTTTTATCCCTCGATTGGGAAAATGAGAAGCTACTACACACGAGAAATCTATGACCCGCCTATGACATTGGCCATTTCTGGAGACTAAACAGTACATTGAAATAATATCTAAAAATTGGAGGGTCCTTTTGAGAAATCCGAGCTTGATCAGCTAACACAGAGCATATAAACTACCTACAAGAAGTTGAGACAGATGCAAAAGTTTCCTGCCATTAACAAACGGGGGCATCTTTCACTTTAGCTGTCTGTCAAAATTTAAAGCAGCCTGTTACTTATTCAAAACTTCACCCCCAGCTAAAGCCAGGATCCTTAGTTACCTGCCTTTCCAACATAGCAGCTCTAATTTCCTCTGTATCATCCCATCTCCCTAACGATGTATACATATTTGCTAGAAGTACATAAGGGGCGGAATTCTGAGGATTAAGACGGATTAGCTCCTCTGCTGCCCGCCTTGCTAAAGTTACATTTCCGTGGAGCCTACAAGAACTAAGCAAAACCTCCCAGACAACAGAGTCATCTTTGCATGACATCTTATCAATGAGTTCTTCTATTTCACTAAACCGGGCAGCGCGACCCAAACAATCAATCATGCAAGTGTAATGATCAGCAAGTGGCATCAACCCATATTGTTGCTGCATTGAATTGAATATCTTAAGCCCCAGGTTGACAAGCCCAGAGTGACTACAAGCAGTTAGAGCGGCAATAAAAGTTATAACATCAGGTTTTCCTCCTGAACAAATCATGTCTTCATACAAGAAAATAGCTTCATCTCCACAACCATTTTGTGCATAGCCATGTATCATTTCGTTCCATGTAATTGTATTCTTATAGGGCATCATGTCAAAATGTACCCTGGCCTCATCTACATCGCCACATTTGGAATACATGTCAATCAGAGTACTTCCAACTACAACATCATTACCATACCCATCTTTAATTATCAGCCCATGAAGTTGTCTCCCTTGCGATAATGAGGATAGCTTTGTACAACAACTCAGTGTAGTAGCAAATGAGAACTCATTAGGTAACATCCCCATCTGTAGCATTCGCTTAAAGAAAGTAAAAGCTTCTTTATCCAATGAATTATAGGATAAACCAGTAATAAGAGAATTCCAACACACTATATCTGCTTGAGTGAGCCCATCAAAAATACGTACAGCCGCTTCTACTCTACCACATTTTAGGTACATACCAATAAGACCACTAGCTATATATATGTCTCCAGGAAACACACACTTTAATGAAGTAGCATGGACCTGCACCCCATTTTCTAGAAACCCTATCTCAGAACATGAACTAAGTATGATAGCCAAAGTGGTCCGATCAGGTCGCAGATTTTGAAATTGCATTTCTCTGAAAAGCTCTAGTGCCTTGAGATGCTCCTCATTCTGTGAATAGCCTGAAAGAATAGCATTCCATGAAATCAAGCTAGGGCAAGCCATGCTCTCAAATATCAAGCGGCCATTTTCAACATCCCCTGATTTAACATAAGCCGCGAGCATATTTATGTAAGTAACGTCATCTGGTTCAACACCCATACCCCGCATCCTTTCCATGTACTCCATCGCTCTTTCTTTATCATGATTCTGTCCAAACCCACTTATCATAACATTCCAAGAAACAGTACTAGTTTCAGAAAGGTTTCCAAACAATACTACAGCACTTTCCATGTCACCATTTTTTGCATACATGTCAAGCAAGGAGTTACACACGTGAAGGTCTCCTTGAAATCCAAGTTTAATGGTGAAACAATGGACTTGCTTCCCATGTGTATTAGGTAGATCACAATCAGTCTCACCGTTCCAACCAAAATTCAAACCCCTGCGTTTAGCACAACCTCTCAGTACACTAGACAATGAAACAGAGTCAATCCTAATTCCACTCCTCTGGATTAACCTAAACATTTCAAATGCCTCTTCCACTTGGTGATTATCTACCAATCCACACATCATTGCCGTGAAGGAAACCTCATTAGGCTCATCCAACTCCCTAAAGGCTATCAATGCATCCCTAGGGCAGCTACATTTTACATACAAGCTCAACAAAGCATTCCCAACATACACATTCTTGTGAAGCCCATACTTGACAGCAGAAGCATGAGACACCCTGCCGTACTCCAATTCAGCTAACCCGCCACAGGCGCTTAAAACGCTGGCGAATGTGATATGGGTCGGCGAGAAACCATGTGCGTTCATTTGAGAATAAACCTTCAAGGCCTTTGTTTCATGATGGTTTCGAGCAAATGCACTGATGAGAGTGTTCCATGATACAGTGTTTCTTTCAGGCATATTCGAAAATAGCTCATGGGCATTGTCAAGCTGACCTTGCTTACAATAAGCAGTCAAGAGGGAGTGCCAAGAATATATATTTGGTTCAAGCATTTGATCGAACAGGTGTCGTGCGGTGTGAATATGGCCAGATTTGGAATACAATTCTATGAGACGGTTTAGGAGGAATGTATCAGCAGAAAGGCCAATTCGTAGTATATGGGCATGAAGAAGTTTGCCTGCACTGTAAGCTTTGGTGTCAATGGAGGTTTGTAAGAGATTCACCAAGTAGGCAGTGTTGATCCTGGCATGCATTTTTTTTTTGGGGGTAATAAAACTAAGTAGATGAGCAGAACTTTTTTTCCTTTTCTTCTTTTCTACTACTACTTCAGAAATGACTCGTCAAATATATATATGGGTGAACAGAACCATATACTCACTCTATTCCCTTTTACTTGTGAATTATTTTGAAAATGAATTTTTATTTTTTGAATTTTGAGTATCAAGAAAATATAATTATTTTTTGAAAAAATAACAGAAATTTCACCTTTTAAGTTCTCTTATAATAATTATTTCTTATTAATTTTATAAATTTCCAAATCTTTTATTTTTGTGCATTAAATTAATGTATCAATGCATCAGATTAATGTATCTCGCGCATCAAATTAGTGTATCATGTATAAAATATAATCTATCTCACTCAACTATTAATGTATCTTGCGCATTAGGCGAATTGAGTGTTTTTCAAAAAATATGTTTAATTGAGATCAATACACATATTCTCTCCTTTGAAAAGAGATATTCTAATAACATTATATGAAGAAAATGTCTTATGTGCTCAACTAAGAGGAGGATACATTAAAGAAGACTGAGCAAGATATATTTCATTAAAGTTTTTCTTCTTATTCATGATATTCAAAATAAGAATGTAACGATGTTTAATACTTCGTATTCACCAAGGCATTATGAACTTCAACCTTTGAGAAGTTGAAATATATGATTGCAATGCATTATCATCGAGTTGTTATGTAATTTTTTAATTATAGGGATATAATGCACGCTGCACTAGTTGAGATTTTGTTCTACTGGATTTTCCTGGTAAGGTTTTTAATAAGGTAGTAACCAATGCGTATTACAACTTACAAAATATGTAAACTCTTTTTCCTTTCACTAAAATTTTTCTCATTATATTTTTCGTAATAAAATTTTAACGAGGCAAATTATCTATTTAGACATGGACATCCAAGGATTTAGTGTCGTAAACTATGTGAATGACGGATGACCATGAACCATAATTTATACGCAACTATTATATGCAACTAATGAGGCCAACACACTATATTATATTTGTATGACCAAGTAACTTGATTTTATGACGAGGCTTATAAATAGCCTATTATTTACTCATCTTAATTATGAGAAAAACATCAAATGTAAAAGACAAAGTTACTCGTACTATTTGGTGTTTCTCTCTTTTTCTCCTTCTCTTTTTGGCATTTTACGGCATCATCAATTCAAACACTAAATTTTATGTCAAATTTGGTGTTTTACATCAAAAGAAAATCTTTCTCTCTTTCTTTATTATTGTATTATTATTTCTTTTTTCATTTATATTTTCTTAATTCATAAAACAAATTCTTATCTAAAACATTTACTATATATGATTCATATTATTTCCTTTAATAATCATTTTATATAAAATTATTTTGTACCATAATTTTTAAATAATATAAATTGCTAGCAAATATTATTCATTATACATAATAATTGATAATACAAATAAAAGTAAAATTATTAATGAAATACAATTAAATAAACATTACATAATAATTGATAATACAAATAAAAGTGAAATTATTAATGAAATACAATTAAATAAAAATTATGAAAAAATTATTTTAAATTATACATAAATATTCAATTTTGTACATAAATATTCATTGTGGTGCTTCCGTAGATGCTCTATTAATGCATTACGTAATTCAAAATGAGCATTTTAGGTCCTTTTCCGTATAATTTGTAGTAAAATTAATATAAATTTGATTTTCTTGAAAGTCATATATAAAAAAATTAATTTATAAAAAAATTAAATTTTATATCTAAAAGTAATATTATAAAAGTATCACATTAAAAGTTTATGTAATGAAACTATATCATAATATTTAAAAGATTATTTGGTGTGATGAATAATGTGACCCTATTCACACATCAAATTTAATGTTAAAATTGATATGGGTTGGAGAGTCAAAACACCAAATATAGAATCTGATGTAAAATTTAATGTTGGATTGGAGATAATCTTATATTAGTACGCATACTTTATTTATAACACCGTTCAAATAAAACTTCGCTTTAATTTCAATCAAAACTCTTTATGCTAAGATCGCTAAGAGAATGTCACTTGAAAAGTTTGGAAGAAAACTTTTATATTACTTGAAAAGCTTGCTTACAATTTTCTTTGATGATTTACAAATAAATAACACCTCTATTTATATTAATACCTAAAAACTAACGTGTAATTTATAATTACTTTACAAGTCCTTAAAATATTTAAACTTTGATTCGTTTCTAGATTGTTATACTTTCTAATTTTTAAATTTTTTTAGAAAATATCTAGTCTAAAACTTTCCAAAGCCTTATAGAAAAATCTAGAGATTTCGAGAGTTTGTTTACAAACTTGTCCAAATTCTAGACTTTATGCAAAATCTTGTGTCACTTTACTATGCTACGTGAACATTGTTAACCACACTCTATTGATTTTGAAAGAAAAAAATAAGTAACACGTCGGAAGTTGCACTTGCACGAAAATCAGTCGACGGTGGAATAGTCAACTAACTTTAGCCGAGACAGCGTGAGGGATGTCGTCGCTTACGGTGGTCACAGATTCCGGCGAACGAGCTCCGCTTCTTTGTATTTCTTCGCCAGAATTGTCGCACTCGCACCCTAGGGATGGAGAAATAGTCTCTTCGTCCTCGGACGAGATTGCCGTATCAAAACCTACGCTCAGTGATCCCAAACAACGTTTAGTCTCTCTCGATGTCTTTAGAGGCCTTACCATCGCTGTATGCTTCCTCTGAATTTTCTCTTTCCGATGGCGATGGACTGAGCCTGCCATTTCTAAAGTTTTATTTTATTTTTCGCAGTTTAACCCTCTATGATGATTGATGAATCCCCTTATCACAGCTTTTCCTGCAAAGCACTATGTCAAAATTATTGGAAGAGAAGAAAACACACCCTTGTACTTTTTTGTGATTTTGCCTGAATTGTGCTTATTTGCACAAACACCACCTAATCAACCTAATCGAATGTTAGAAATTCAATTCTGCAATTTCAATCTTTTCTTTGTAGCTGAAAATATTATACTCTTATCTCTTCACCTTTCTCTTCACTAGTGCCTTTTATTTCAAAGTCGAAGTAATACGGATGAAAGGTGCAATGCTAATGGAAAATGCATTTTTTTGTGGTTATCTTGCAGGAGGGTAGTGTATAAGAAAGACGGGAATTGAAAATTTCTAACGTTTCTGTTTCTGATTCTAGCATCTATTATAGACTTGTCCTTTCTTTTAATCCTCTTTGTTAAATGATGTGTCTTGAGCGATTTCATGTGCTTTTTTCTCTTTGTTGTTTTACTTACTTTAATATCCTTCCTTCTCACCTTAGTTTTCTTTATGTGGTTTGTTTGACAGTTAATGATTTTGGTTGATGATGCTGGAAAGGCTTTCCCGTCCATAAACCACTCTCCATGGTTCGGAGTGACCCTTGCTGACTTTGTGATGCCATTTTTCCTATTTATCGTTGGTGTTTCTGCAAGTTTAGTATTCAAGGTGCCAATTCATGATGCTCTTTGTTAGGTAATCCATTTTTTTCAATTTCAACAGTGATGAGACAATCTATTGTTGATGCAGAAAGTTTCCTGCAAGCCACAAGCTACAAAAAAAGTCTTACTGAGGACAGTTAAGCTCTTTATTTTGGGAGTAGTCCTTCAAGGTATGCCATTTTCTAAGCGACTCACATCCCAAGAGAGACTATAAGAGGAAAAGAATAAGAAGATCTTAGCCCTCAATTATTATTTGCCAAAATGTGTTGTGTACATAGAAGAGAAATGACTATGTTCTACTTATGCTCTGCGTTCATTTTCTACTTATCAACAACAACATACCCAGTATAATCTCTCAAGCGAGGTCAAGGGAGAGTAGCCCTACCTAGAGAGTAGAGAGGTGGTTTCCACCCTCGGCTCCAGGAAAGGCAGATCAAAAAAGAAATAACAGAAGTGAAGAATTCATTGAAAATACTATAGGAAGTATGACAATGCATTCTTGAAAAAATAGCAGCTACAATAAAATAGTGTGACAATCGATGTACAAGAGATAGTAGATAGTAACAAAATTGAAGGACAAGAAACTATAAGAGAAATACTACGACCTCTAGTATGGAAGGATAAGCAAGACAACACTCTATTATTTACTAAATTTCTTCCCTAATCTGTGTCTTCTACAACCTCTTATCTAAGGTCATGTCATCGATATGCTGCAACTGCTTCATGTCCTGTCTAACTACCTCTCTTCAATACATTTTTGGCCTATCGCCTACCTCTAGCTCTCCTGAAGCTATCCATAACCAACCTCACACCTCCGCTCTGAGGCATTCATGCATATGCTCTTTTACATGCCCTGACCATCTCAGTTAAACTTCTTTGTGTGATGAAATGCCAGATCCGATGGAATCAATATGCAAGTCAACATGTAGAGCAAATCATGGACTGCTGGTATTGAAGAAGTAAAGATTAATTATGCAAGGATAAGAAAATATCTATCTATCTATCTATATATATAACTGACTTAAGTGAGATCTAACTGAGTTAATGACCTAACTGACTAATATCCTCATAGTTCACTGTATTTACAAGTATGCCATTGTCTTCATATATATATATATAAAAACTGACTTAAGTGATATCTAACTGACTTAATGACCTAACTGACTAATATCCTCATAGTTCACTGTATTTACAAGTATGCCATTGTCTTCCACATTATCATTTCAGCATCTCTTCAAGCTAGTTGGTGGGAAAACATTCAAAACACCTAGCTTGGATAATTGATGATAATGTTGAACTCCTCCAAGTCCATTTGTCAAGAAATCTCTTCTTGCTCAGTTGTTGGAACATACTATGGATGAAATAGACCCTGCGGCACTTCTCCCTTATCAAATGACAATCTTTATGTGTTTTGTTCTTTCATGAAACACAAGATTCTTTGCTATCTGCATTGCTGCCTTACTGTCTGTGAGCAACTGAATTGGCGTAGAACGCTAACTCCGGATACTTGAATAATACCAATAGCCAGATAAATTCTGATACTATTAATACCTTGCTTCTATAGTCGGATTCTACTGAGCTTTTTGCCACTGTGTTATGCTTCTTTGACTTCCATTATATTAAAGATCCAGCTGCCTCCAAATATGACTTCGTTGGAGTCTGCATGGACTAACTCAAGGTCTGAACACTATAGGCTATATCCAGCCTAGAACTGTACGATAACCTGTCTGCCTTGTCTTCTCAATGTGAATAAAGAATATCATATTGACTTAGAAAAAGACCAACTAATAAGGGCATTAGTGGAATTCAGATTCCATAGCCTTGATGCTTGCTTAAGACCATAACGAGATTTGAGGAGCCTACAACCCTTATTCCCCCCTTGGCTGTCAAGTCCAGGTGGAAACAATATGTAAACCTCCTCCTCTCCTCTTGCAAAGAGAGCACTGTAAACATCCCTTTGATATAGACTCCAGATAGGCATAGTAGTGAAGGCAATGACAGCCGTAGCTGTCACCATCTTAACAAAAAGAGGAAAAGTCTCCAAATAGTCCAACCCCTTTTGTTGGCTATACCCTTTTACCACAAGCCTTGCGTTGAATCTTTCCACCTCATCAATAGACTTTTATTTGATCTAATATACCCATTTACAATCAATGGAAATCTTTCCTCTGGACACATCAACCACCTCCCAAGTCTTATTCTAAACCAAAGCATCTATCTTAGACTGCATGGCAACTGGGAGAAATAAATGAGAAAAAATATTAGGATTGAAAATAATCATACGAGTTTTGAGATTTGAGATTGAAGTCATTGTTGTGAAAGACTGAAACCAAGCTTATGTTGTGGTATTGCTTGGGCAAAAGCATTGATGAGTATGATGATGTGGATGGAAAATTGTGCAAAAACTATTAAGTATAATGAACTTAACCATGAAAGAGGGTGGTGGTGGGTGCACAGTGTACACCAATCAACCATGGTGGACTTATTCGAACTAGGGTCCTCTTTTTGGATGGCATTGAGAATCCATATATTATTGACTATCAAGGCCATATATTATTGATTGTCGAAGATTTATTAGTAAATGGAACCTTTTGCTGACTTCGTCAAAATTAAGATTATGATTTAATATTTACTGCTTTGACAAAACATAAGGATGAAATTTGCTGAGAGGTAACATTATTAGCTTATTAGATATTCTGGCAAAGTAAAAAGCCTCCCTTATGTAGACTGTTCCATCAACTGCATGTAAACTCACATATTTTTACAGTTACAAGTCATTGAATCACTCATTCTTAGGTGGGTATTTCCACGGCCGCAACAACCTGAGTTATGGAGTTGATATTGCTAAAATTAGATGGATGGGAGTGTTACAGGTACTTTGTGTGACAATGGCTTGTGTTCCTTAATTGATTATTCCTGAAGTTGTATTCCCTGGCCGTTTTCTATACTCTTAGATAGATCAAAACCTTTAATGTTAGTTGTATTTAAGTTTCTATACATCCTACCGTTACTCTATTTGCTTTTCTGTTGTAGAGGATTTCCATCGGTTATTTATTTGCTTCAATCCTGGAAATTTGGTTTGCCAATGATTATCATGTTGATTCATCAAAGGCATTTATCAGGAGATACTTCTTCCAAGCGTAAGTATACCTTTTGAGATTCTGGATCATCTGGTGTTAGGTTCATTCATGGTTTATTTTAATCTTTCTGTTGGTGATTCACATGGTTGAAGTGTTCATTCATGGTTTATTTTAATCTTTTGTTGGCGATTCACATAGTTGAAGTGTTTGTTTTTCTTAATTTTGTCTTCCTATGTCAAGAATTTCACACGTATCCGTTCAAGATTTTTGTAGTGCTTGAAATTTTGTGGTAGCAGCAGAATATTTATCCTTAAGCATGTGTATGAACTATGAACTAGTACCCTTGAGAATCTGTGAATGATATTACTACTACTTGTCCTGCAAAAAGAGATCTATGATACTCCAAGGAGTTCATGAAGTGCAACATTACCAGTTTTTTCTAAAAAAAAGTTCATGAAGTGCATAACAATATTCTAGTGATTCAAATGGCTATCCATATGTTACTGCGAATACAGCTGGTTGACATTTGTTCTCTTTCTATGCTATTTCTACTTCTTATATAGCAGTCCTTTGACCTGATCAATCAAATGAAATTTTCGTCCCTTAGCATTTTGCTTGTTGGAATTAAATGCAGCTTAAGCAAAACCTATTTAACTTTTCAGTGGATATGTTCTCCTATTGCACATTTTCCTGAGACATGGTCCAATACATGATGACCCTTTCAGCTTTTTGCTTGTCCAGAATATGGGTCTGTGCAATTGTATGATGTTCGTAATTGTTATGAGGAATGATGAGATCCCAATTATTTTTATCTGATCAGTCATTTTAACCTCAATTCTGTTACAAAACGAATGATGAGATCCCAGATCTGATCAATTATGCCTTTATGCCAATTTGAAAATTGCAAAGTAATGCTATTTGAGAAGCTTTTTTTTTTAAAAAAAAAATGCTAATATGCTTCTCAATATGCAGGCTGGCTGGAATGTTAATTGGTTTGTCGTACCTGATTTTGGTATATGGCCTCTATGTTCCAGATTGGTTCTTTGAAATATCTAGTCTTAACATGGAACCACGATCACCAGTTTCAGGATATCGATTGAGTACTCAAACTGTAAGAATCTTTTTGAAGAGCTTCAAGATTTTAGTGTTCTCTGATTTACTCTATCTGATGGCTGTTAAACTCTTTCCTTTTCAGCACTATACATCTGCTAAATTGTCACTCTACATGCCTTACTTTAAGTTCCCTAGAAGTCTGACACTTAAGTAAATCAATGTGGTTTAAGAGAGAAAGTGAAGCCACATTTCAGGGTGACAGATTGAGCCACTCTTCATCTTACTTTAGGTCATGAATCTATTTTTAACAGGTTAACTGTGGAGTGAGGGGCAGTCTCGAACCTCCTTGCAATGTTGTTGGTCTGATTGATAGGCTTCTTCTTGGTGAAAAACACCTTTATCAACGTCCTGTCTACAGAAGAACCAAGGTTCTTTATGAACTTAATTGTCATGTTCAAAATCTGATTTTGTGGATTTGAACTGTCCATCTCTATTCTCTTTGTTTTTTCTCTTATAATTTTCTGTGGATAGGAATGCAGTGTCAACTCTCCTGATTATGGACCTCCACCATCAAATGCACCTGGATGGTGCCTTGCTCCATTTGACCCTGAAGGAATCTTAAGGTAGATATCCTCCTTGCCCCATATACACTTTCTCAGCAGATTGCATCTGGTTTAGTTATTAGCTAAAGCCCAGTTACACACAATTGGAAACAACTTTCCTTTGTGAGTTGATTTGAATTTCTGGAGGTACTAATTCATCAAGGCTGATTATTCTATCTCTCACTTCATTATACAATGTATAAAGTAACATATCATTTGCTGTACCATATGTTTTACATAGGATTAGTGCTTAAATCAACCAAAGACTACACAATGGATTAAGAATGATTGGAAATTCCTGTTTCTTTTTTATGTTAAATCAAATTATGTTCCTTTGTTTTACTTTAATTGCTTCCACCTCATATTTTTCTATTTCTTCATTGAAACTATTCAGTTCTTTGATGGCAACCGTTACGTGTCTTGTGGGCTTGCATTTTGGCCACATTCTTGTGCATGTTAAAGTAAGGAAGACATGATACCATTTTGAAATATTTACTTACTATAGAATTGCTTCTTGTTTTTGCGTGTTCTCTTTCTCATATTTATACATCTTTGCTATAGGATCACCGGCAGAGGGTAATCTTTTGGTCTGTATTTTCTGTATTTCTAACAGTTGCAGGATATGTATTGGAGCTTGCAGGTATGCTGTTTTATTGATGACAGTGGATTGAATTTTGTTTTTAAAATATGTTTGCTTTATAGCTGACATTCGCAGCACATTTTTGATGTTCCAGGTGTTCCTCTTTCTAAACCGCTTTACACATTGAGCTATATGTTCATCACGGCTGGAGTATCCGGTTTGCTCTTAGTAGTTCTTTATTACATTGTGAGCCTGACTGGATTTTTTGGTTATCTTCTCTTTTAATGAGATAATCCTTTTTTGATAATAATTCTACGAAAAATGATATGTACCGAAACAGAGGAATTTTCTTTCATTGATATTTGACAGAATTAATAATAAGCAAGATGCCCAAGAGAAGCCAGCAGAAATGAGCGTTGATGATATTAACATACTATATCTGATACTCTGCTTAATGAAAAAGTGACTGCTAGGTTAATAAATGGAATCAAACTGAAGTTCACAACATGAGAGTACTTTTAATTTCCTTTAGTGTTACAGAGTTCATAAAAGATCTGTACGTGCAAATACCAGGATTGTCAATATTATTTTCATTGTCGACTATTTTGTTGGTAATAATTGATAAAAATATGGTAGACACAAAATGTGCAATGATTATTTAGGGAAATGTATATTTGGTCATGAGCATTATGGTCTAGTGTCTAACTGAAAGTAGATACATTTATATATTTGCTAAGCAATGTATGATCTGCAGTCTGCACTTCCAAATTTTATTAGATGGCTGTCTGGAAGATTGCAAGATATGGGACCAGATAATGAAATGCAGATTGTGCACATGACTGTTTTCCTGATACTTCTATGTATCCGTCAAGTCTAGTAATTGCTTTCCTGACACTGACTTGTGGCTTTTGAAGAAAAACATCTTTAATTTTGAAGTAGAAATTTATACTTCTCATACAGTATCTGTATTGTGATTTTCTTGATTCTGTTACAACACGTAATTATAAACTATAAATTAAGAAAGGTATTCTCTTAATTTTTACATCATTAGAGGAAAAGGATGATATTACTGATCTACGGCATGGAATTGATTTGCGTTCTCTATCTGGCCGATGCAGGTTGATGTCAAATGTTTTCAGAAGCCAATGATATTATTTCAGTGGATGGGAATGAATGCTCTCATCCTCTATGCTATGGCTGCTTGTGACCTCTTTTCTGGGGCAGTGCAAGGTTTCTATTGGTATTCACCTGATAACAACTTGGTAATCATCTTCTTTCCATTAAATGTTAGTTCCTCTAGTAAACTTACTCAACTCCTGAGGAGCTATTTCTGATAATTGCAATGCTCTGCTCCACGAACCTGCTTTTGGCAAACAGTGTTTGTGGAAGATCATTTGTGACAGGTGTGACAGAGAGAACCACATTAAAAGAGAGAGAGAGAGAGAGATGGACAATATCCCTGGAAATGAGATTGGGATTTAGAATTTAGCCTTCTATGAAGGTTTAGTTTGACCTACTATTCTACATATGACAGGCATCAGAAAACAGTGAGCAGAGCACATCAAAGATATTTCTGCTTTTGTATCCTAATGGATAAATTAGTAGTATGAATTTGGAGGATTCTTGGTAAAATTGAGTACTCTGGTGGAAGGAGGGGGGAGGAGTTGTCATTTGAAACTGGGACTTCTTTACCAGTTGAACTAGTTCTGATTACCCTTCAAGTACTCTGCACCTCTCCCCTCTCCCCATTTGTTGTGGTTTTCTTCAGCCCTCAAGTAGTGCAGTGTTATTTATGGTGTTCGCTTAACAACTTTCATACTTGTATATTCTCCTCAAGTCGCTTCATATTCAATTTTTTTCTTGTTAACAATAGTCTCTCCATGTTTTGTGCTTTTAGAGATATAGGTGGTTTTAGAGATTTACAAATAGTAACTATATGCTTCTCGTTAGATCTGAAGTTACAAATAAAATGGAATGTAGGTTGATATTACAGAAAGGTTCATTCAAGCAGCATTTAATTCAAAGAAGTGGGGTACCTTGGTATTTGTGATGCTTGAGATATTGTTTTGGGGTTTGGTTGCTGGATTTCTTCATGCAAAAAAGGTTTATATAAAGCTATGAAGTTGCTGATGTGAATGCATTTGCGTTGTCTGGTGCCACTCTCTTGATCATGCCCAGTATTTTAAAAGAATGCATTCAGCGAGTCCTTCCAGCAGCAAATCCAGAAGATTTGAGATTCCCAAGTCATAGCATTGAAATTTACCGTCCTTACGTCATGTATATATCTGCGGATAATATTATGTAGTAGATCATGAACAGTTTCCAGCTTTCTCCTTGGGTAGTTGTGGTATTAAAATTTGCTTCAAGGATATCTACATAGTCCAGTCACAAATGACAGCACGTTGTAAACTTGTAATTTAATTCTCTTTGTTGATCTTCCTTTCTATTACGGTATTACCCAGTTCCTAGCTGGTCTTGACATAGAATGAAGTTAATCGTGGACACCACATTACATGTGTGTATATATACATATATATATATATATATTCTCCTTTTCTGTTCTTTTTGCGGGTGGAGTGAGATAGACCCTGTTCTTGAACTTTGCAAATTCATTTACCATGAAGAATCAAAGATTATAACTTGGACCCGTCAATAAATTCATAATCCTATAATTAGCGAGTCTGATATAGGGCATAATCACAAGTTATAATGTGAGACAATTAAACATGGGAATTTTATCAAGGCTGTCTGGATAGCTTCTGTTTCTGCTACTTTGCAATAAGTGAACTAGATTGAGTAGACATCGAGCATCTTTTTACTTGTGTATTTTTTTTACAAGTCTGAAGACCCAATTTAATTAATTTACAAATTGTGACAGAATTGAGAGAGTCAAGTTCTCAAACGGTCACTGATCTACTATATAGTAAAGTGAAACTAGTACTATGTTTTAGGAATAAAAAAAGAAATTGAAGCAGAAGGCTGGCCAGAATATTATATATATTCATGATTGTTACGTTCCCCTTGTCTTGTTACAAATGATACAATATATAGGTTGGCTTCATCATCAATGTACTTCTCATCCATCATATACTATATAATTAGCTAGACAATAAGGGGCTATCTAGCCTTAGCCTTATTTATTACGTAATGTTGACCTTGCAATTAATGGAATTGGCCACTGATTGAATCAACGTTTTGACGCCTCATTTGTTGGTAAAACTGAAGGATGAAGAGCTCGGCCTTGGCATCGATCATGTCATCAGCGCCAATAGCATCGAAGACTTTGTCAGGATCATCTTCATCTTCCTCCTGTTCGTCGAGGTCTTGGAGATTGTTTGCGGAAGCGTACTGGCTCATGGTCCCCGATGAGGCTGAGGCTGAGGCCGAGGCCTGGTCATCTAGTGATTTCAGATCGTTTGCTGAAGCGTATTGGCTCATGGTATCCAACTGATCTAGTGATTTGAGATCGTCAGCAGAAGCGTACTGGCTCACTGCAGAGGGTGACGTGGCACAATATAATGTATTATTATTATTATTATTGTCCTGCAGATGCAAAGGGCGCATAGAACCCACCAGCTTCTTCCAATCTCCCTGTTGGGTTATTACCTGAGCAGCTTTCTGCTTTCCTTTTGTACGATGGCGCAATACGAACATTGCAGCTTTGAAGAAGCCGAAAACGCCTGGTGGCTTCGCCTTCTTCTTATTCTGATCGTCATTTCTGTTGTCCTTGATGGCGACCACGCCTTCCGTCATTCTTTGATATTTATTAATTAATTTGCCTTGGCCCTCCCTGCAAAATGCAGGGTGAGTTATAGGAAAAAGATTTTGGGTATAACTAACGCACTTCTTATGCTCTATATAGGAGGAACATTTCTGTTTTCTTGGCAACATTTGTCACCACAATAAATCTTTCATTTATTCAAATTAACACATTATTAGGACAACCAAAGGCTTCTATTTTCTACTTTACCTGAGTTTTCTCCTCATCAACCAAATGCATAATTGATTAAAAAAAAAAAGAAGAAGATATACACGGGAAAGAAATAAGTTTATATTTTGTAGAAAAAAATTTGAACACTTAAAATTTTGCAAAAGAAATAAAGCATTTATGCTCGACATGAAGTAATTATTCGTACCATGTAAAATGACTGATAAAAAATAACAAAAACTATGTGTATTTAAATCTTAAATTAATAAAAAGAATACAAAGATATACAATTTATCAGTATCTTATTTATGATACTCATTTGGCAAAATTGTACAAGAAACCAAACAAAGTCCATAATTTTCACAACTGCTGAGGTTTTCATGTTCATGAAAAGAATAATCTTAAGAAATACAAATTGCATGTCCAAACAAAAATTCAACTTCATAACAATGCAATCATATCACAAGTCTTAATGGGCCCTCACGTGTGGAAGACAAACTACGGACCCCAAGATAGTATTATAATGGCAGGATCATTAAGATATTAACAGAATGAGCAGATTTCATGCTTTTGGACACTTGTGTGCATCCATGTTGTGGTTCATTTCATTTCGACGGACAGAACTGGGGCATATCTCTAAGCATGGCTCTTTAAGAGCATCGTCAACTTCTTGCTGAGGAGGAAGAATCCCAAATTTAAACTGCATTAGATTGGGACAGCGTTATGTATGTTTCCATGGTGTTTCTTGTAGGCACAAAATCAAATCAGAAGAATCACATGCGTGTGTTGCAAAAACGTCAACTTTTATGATTATGTCAACAAGAAGTGTATTATATCAGCATGACTTATTCTCCCAGGGCTTTTCAAGGGGCATTACTAAGCATTTTAATTTTAGCCACAATTCCATTAAACCTCCAAATGGTGTGGGTGTGTTACCAATTATATGTTTAAGATGCATGAACGAATATACTTTTGCAACCGCACCATCACCTGGCCAATGAAAACAGTTACCTGACAACTATAATCAGTGAAGTTTGGCTCCATCAGCAACGGAACTCCCATGTGATCCTTGAAGAAAGTCTAAAAGAAAGGCAGAAATGTGATGGCCAGCTCACATAAGAAGCTCAGATAGGGCAAACCTTTTAACATAGTTTATGCATTTTTAGTAGTCATTAGTTAAGTTCAAGAAGCTAATAACTCAGATGGAAACATCCTAGTTCACACAATTTAGATAATCTGCCTCTAAATTTTATAGAACTCGAGTTAAGATTTGAGTGCTCTCTAAAAAGCCCACAAGTTAACATATAAACGTACTATTAACATCTTTTGAAAAAGAATGTATGAGGAAAAACACCATTATGATAAATAGCATGAGATCTCATTCCAGTAACTTTGAACTGAAGTAGTGGATGTAAATTTGACAACTCATGGAAGCTACTGTATAACTCAATCAGCAGCTCCATTACACTAATACATACTCCCTCTATTCCCGGTTTGACTTGGCACAGAATCTAAGTAAAGAATACTTAGGAATTTTGTGGTCTTAAATTTCTATCTACCAAAATACCCTTAAATCTTATGGTCTTAAACATGCTTTGTGGAAAATTGAAATTAAAGTGTTCCCAAAAAATTAAAGGAAAGAGTTGTTCTTTTTGAAACGTACTAAAAAGGGAAGCAAGACAAACAAGAGTAAGTAAAAAAGGAGTTTGAAGTGAAAGATTTTAGCCCATCAGCTTATTAGAAAGTGTTAACAAAATTATTGCTAAGCTGCTAGCTGGCAGAAAGGCTCAAGCTGGTAAAATTGATAAGTTAGTTTCGGAGTGTTGGATGATCTTATAAAGGGTAGGCAGATATAGATGCAACTATGGTGGTTAATGGAAGTTTTGAACACTCGATGACGTTGACAAAAAGATAAGGCATACACATGCTCCGTATAATCCAGACAGATAAAAGGAAAAAAAGAAAATAAGGGGAAACATGAATGAAGTAAATACAGTCTACAAGATATAGATTTTTCCCAAGAAATGGTTTTTTTAATAAACAATATCAAAGCAGCAATCAAAATACTTTACCAGATAAAGAATGACAAAGGTTCAGCAAAGACCCATTAGGAACTATAGTTCTCAATCTAGAAAACTGACCTGTGTAGGGAGTTTACATGTATTAATACATACACCCACACATTTGCTCTCTTCCAAATACTTGCATTTCTCCACAAAAACCTATTGAAATAATTATTTGCAAGAAATCAAAATAAGAGTGAACACATTTTAGGAATCTCTGATGAAAAATATATATATACAGAGAGTAAGGGAAGGGAATAGAAATACTAACCCCACTCATCAATGAGGAACCATTTGGAAGATGTACGGAATTAACAGTACATGGACCCATAAGCCATTGGCAAGATAATGCAGTCACCCTTGCTTTCAGAAGTAATAACAATCAAATGTTCAGATGAGAAGTAGCTATTAAAGGGAAGAAAACAGAAGAATATCACTCACCGACCATCAAGGCTGCAAATTTACCACTATGTATAGGTGCAATAAGCATCCGGTAGAGCTCCAACAACAAAGGAGGAAATAACGATTTCAATATACGAACCTGTCTGTCACATTATCAAAAATATGATCCCGATATGAAAAGCTACTAGCTCGACAGGCTATGAATGAAAAAGAAGAGTAAGTTGTTACCGATGCGTCTCTAGTTTTGGAATTGTCTTGAGTAACCGTCAGACGATGCGCCACTTCAATTAGACCCTGGTACCCCGGCTTTTCGGAGTCCCATCCTGTCTCCTACAAAAGGCACCCTATTTGAGGTGAGGAAACGAAGTGGAGTTGAGCTGGAGGGTGAAAGGGGTTTATTTACCTGGACCATTTTGTTCCGGAATAAACTAAGGAACAGATTATCAAACACCTTGGGCTTTCTTGCTTCAATCTGGGGGAATGAGCAGAAATAACTTGTAAGAAGAAATCAAATAGTAAGACAGAAAAGGGGGGAAGAGCGTTTCGTTTCACACAGGTTCTGATGTACTGTTTGAGAAACACGAAACCCGAATACCGCTTTTTCCATGGTAAACTTTGGGCCAAGCGAAGAGGGGCGAGGATAGAGGAACCATAGCCATCACCGGACTTCCAATCCCTTCTATCTTCCTTCCTTTCGCGGTTGTCCAATCATTATAATGATAATTTTTATTTTTTTTCCTCACTCCATTAATTATACATTAACATTAGAATTAAAAGATATGTATTTATATCATAGCGATTTTAAGTAGCAGTACTTATTTAGTATGATTTTTTTTAAAAAATATGCATAATTAATATAGGTATAAATTATTTTTAAAAATTATATATTATTTTATGTATAATATAGATTATATAATTAAAACATAGTGTGCATTATCAAGGGTCTTGAAAATTTTAACGTGATTTAGGCAATCGCTTTGCATTTGCAAAGGAGATGAACAATCCGCGATAAATAAATATGAGAGTAAAAAATATAAAGAGAAATAACATCAATCAGTTTATCACTCGAAATACGAGGAGGTTCAAAAATTTTCTCTCATAATTAAAACTCTTAAAATCGTAAAACTACATTATGAATGATGATTAAGTTAAACGGCTAAACATATATTTATAGAGTTCTAAAACTTTTGAAAAAGTCTATTGAAATCTTAAACATTTATTTCAAACTAATTAAATGGATAAATTATTCCAGGCAATCATTTTCCTATATTTCCAGTTTTTAATTATTGTTTATATTTATATTATATAGTTGTAAAGAAGATTCCAATCATGCAGCATTAATTAAAAAAAAGAAAAAATTAGTATTAATAATGAATGAATGATTAATAATGTTCCCGGTCGTCTATGACGATAACTATAACGATATTACATTGAAATTATCTTCCTCCAAGGCCAAGGTAAAAAGGTGCACCAGTGTGCTTCAACCAAAGATATCCATTAATCCAGCGGTCGACTGTGTATTGAACCGCTTCAAGTGGGTTAATAAGACGGAAGTTCTTGAAGCTCTTGTTCCTGTTATTGATGTTTGCACCGGGTCCGCGGTTGGCAAACTCGTAGTAATTACATGTCCGCTCGAATGATTCTCCTTGCCATATCATCCAACCTTCTGGGCGGATGAAATCACCCAATTCGCTCTCCATGAATACAGTGGTTGCGTAAGGCTTCCAGGGACGCCCCAAGTATGATGCCAGCTTGAACCTATCTGCAAACAATTCCATTTCTGGAACGATTCTGCAGTTCTGGAACACCAAACCACCTGGTTTGTTTGCTATTTCTTTGCCATCAGCGGTGATGGTGTTGAACTGGCTGTCCAAAGGCCTCCTCGCTATGATCAAACTATTTTGGATTACTGCTGACCCCCTTCCAAATATGAAATCTATCGTACCAGAGATCACACAGTTGCGGTAAAATTGGCGATGGTTTTGATAGTACAAGGTGTCTTGATAACCTTCAATGCTGCAGTCAAAAACAGCAGCCATATCACCGTTAATTCGAAGAGCCACAGCTTGGTGACCTTGTGGACCAGCAGTGTTGCGGAAGGTAATTCCCCTTGCAACGAACCCATTGCCAAGAACAGCAAAAGTAGCAGTGTCTTGGGTGGGTATTTTCATGATACCAAAGTTTCTATGTCCAGTAATAATGGTTTTCCCTGCTCCATCGCCATAGATGAAGACGTTTGGCTGCTTCTTGGAGATGATGACTTGCTCCTCATAGATACCAGCTTTAACATACACTATGTATTTGCCTCTATGGTTTTTAGGATAGGCAGCTAACGCAGCAGCGACGGTCTTGTACTGACCAGTGCCATCCTTGGCGACCACTGCATGAGGAGCTGCCCTATGTCGTCCACCTCCTGCTAAAAGCTTACGGTCGGCAACAGGGAACCAGGTAGGGTAATTAGCAAGGAGGCGACGATGGCTAGATGTTGATGTAATGGTGCTTGAGATGTTGAAAGCGTCTTGGAGGACGTTTGAAATCTTTGCTACAATGTTAATTGCATTGTGTGTGAGTTGGGTTGCATTTCGCATGCCATTTTCTAAGACTTGTTTGTAATCAGGCTTATCAATTATACCATCGAGACACATGCTTTGATAGGAGTAGACCGCACCGAGCCAGTTCAATAGTTCGCTCACACGATCACCAAGGGAATGCAATGCGGTATCCCCAACCATAGAGTAGGAGTCGTGGAGTTCCTCCACAGCATATTGCAACAGCTCTTTACAATCCTCTACTGCCATGTGATTGTACGGATCCGTTTTATTATCAATAGGATTACCCTTCTCCACAACCGCTAAAGATTTCTTTATTTCATCCCCTGTCACTTGCAACGAAGCCAACAGGTAGTCTTTCATCGTAGCACTATCGTTCTTAGACACTGCATCAAGGCTCTTAAAACAAGCTATTTCGAATTCTGCAGGTTTACAGAACTCCACAATCGATGCCTTCATTTGGACTTTAGGATTTTGTCCTGCATGATCTTTTGACCCTTTGTGCACAACGATCGCCACTCCCAATACAACACCTACCACAAGAAACAGTGATACCAAAGAAACCACGATTTTCCCCACCATCTTATATATATATCGAATTAATTCTTATATTCGACCGGGACAAAATGCATGCATGTATTAATAATAAAAGAAAAATAAAATAAAACAACTAATGGCGCCCGCAGTTAGAGGTTATTCCTCTAATAGGTTACACTAGTCGTTGAACATGCATATATAAGAAGAAGATGGATGGATGACTTAACCATCATGTTATGAGCAGCTTTATATAGAAGATTGTACCGACGATTGTGCTCCATTCACTTCGTCGCCATCCATCCATTGTATAGAATAATGGCGAACCACTAATTAGGAACCGTCAAATTAGTGGATTTCATTTTTTATGTTTTCTTAAAAAATAGAGCATCAATAAATTTATATATAGTTACTTGATTATTCCTATCTATGTTTTGGTTATAGCTATTCTCTTAAATGAACTGCATTTTTGGGTAAATAAGCTATGGGAAAATATAATTGATTTACCAAAAAAATTACTCATTTTCCGAATTTGTCAATAAAAATTTTTAAAAAATTGTAGAATTAAAGGTTATTATATTTGTTTGTGAACTTTTGAAGTTAATTATATATTTATACTTTTCATATTTTTAATTAATGAATTACTCATTTTCGAGATTTTCTGAAAAAAATCAAATTTTTAATTAAAATATTGGAGTTGTTGGATTTAAGATTACTATATTTATTTTTGAATTTTTGGCGTTAATTTTATATTATTTTTTTCATATTTTTCCTATTTTTTATTAATCAATTACCCATTTTCGAGATTTACCAAAAAAAATAAAAATTAATCGAAATTGTTAAAAACGAGTTGGATAATTTATTTAAAAGGGTCATTGGTTTATGGGTTGAATTAGGTGTTTGTGAGTCCGAATCTCTTTCCATTTCCATATAAATGTCATGTGTTAAGGTCAAATGACATCACAAATTCCATGCGACATTTAAATAAATGAAAAATGAGTTGGAAACATATCAACTAACCACATAAGGACATATCTGGGTCAAAAGTTGGACGGCAAGGGCATGAGAAACCCAAACTTTAAACAGAAGGTATATCTAAACCTTTTCGAATAGTTCAGGGGCATATTTGACCTTTTCCCCATTTTTATATAGCTTATTTTGATAAATTCGTGTTAAGCTTAGAAAGGCAATCGTCTTGACTAGAAAAGAGTAGTATGTATCAATGAAAAATAAAAGGTATACAAATCACTAGTACACATTGAGAATATGCTTGCTCAACTAATAGTTGTCACATTTTTCTTTCAAATTTTTGACGACTTTTTAAAATTATCAAAACAGATTTGTCATTGGTCGAAGAGATAGTTTTTGACGCAGCTTAACGACTTAGTTTCATCAGTTAACGTGAGTGAAGGGTAAAAAACTACTGCAACGACTTAGTTTCAACACAACCCTGTTTTTCAGCTATCAAAATTGCATATTTTCTCAGCGTCACCAACCAACAGAAAGGAAGTAAATGAAACAAAAGAACAAAGGAGACAAATAAAGCAAATACTTATGACATCATCTATCCCATTCAGTGTCCCACAAAGTTTTGGATTCAAATAATATGTCAATATTATAGCACACAAACACAATCCCTCAAGTGCAAGGACGCCTGGAACTATTTCCATCGGGCATGCATCTATCATTCTGTTATATCCCTCATACCAAATCTGTGATCAATGACAAATGAATCCATCACTCAACTGAGCATGCTGCATACAAATTTGCCATTGGACACCACTAGCTTCTCCCCTTTAATGACCGTATCTAGTGGTAGTGGGCTGAAACTCCGAGATGGGCCATAAAAATGAGGGAAGACATTTGAGTCACCGACAGCTTCATAAACCAACCCATTCCCAAGCTGAAAAAAAAAAAACCATCATAACAGGGGAACATCTCTCATCTGTTGATCAAACATATCATTATTTATATTAGAAAAGCCAAATAAATCTTGATAATATCATCAAATATGATGATCAACATTCTCAAGAGGAAAGAAAAAGTGGTTCTTATAAATGGTGAAGTCAAGAAGGCAATGCGACTAGCCTTTTTAGCATCGATTTGCAGCAAGTACAAATCATCCTTAACATTCAAGAAGAAGTTCAGCAAAGTTGATTGAACCTGCAAGTTCCAAATTTTCAAGTCAGAGTGACGACAAACAAATTCAATTAAATAAAATTTCGAAATTAATTTTTTTTTATAAAAACAAATTTAATTTTTTTTGGTCGGGATGGAGGGATGATCGGGGTAGGGTGGAGTGAAAATATAAAATTTTGAAATTGAAAATACTTTTAGAAATTGATGTTTTTTTTTAAAAAAAAAATGTAATTTAAAGTTGGACGAGAGTTCTGAGAAAATGTTTTCCTTAACTTTTGAAGGGAAGTCATTTTCCTTTGTGGTAAATGAGTTGATTTGAAAAATATTTCCAAAACTTTTGTCCCAACCAAACATGAGAAAATTAATTGTTCTCTAAAATATGCTAAGTTGCAACTAAAATATTCAATTGGATTATTTTTTCCACAATACGTTAAGCATATCTAACAACAATTGAACTATTGATTCCTTACATGATTTAAGTATAAATTCCTAAAGATAAGCCCTCTTTTCTTCTTTTTCCCGTCAGGAGTTCTGATTTTGGGTGATTGTTGAGACCACAAATGCTAAATCATGAAAGTATTCCCTACTTCTTTAACTTGCATGTCATAATGATTTTACATACTTTTCAAGAGAAGAACACTTGCAATTTTATTAATTAGGAGTTCAAAACATAAAGTGCTTTATAACAGGTGCTTCCCAAAGTAAAGGAAATAGATAAATGAGCAACTGAGGCAATAAGAACTTGAAAACTATATATCAAGTACGAGGTATAGTCTCATGCAGGTGATTTATTAATCAACAAACAAGTAGCTCGAGACTAATCTAAAGTTCTCTTGCATTCACTTGGTTAAAACTAGACACTAATTCATGATTAAACATGAAAAATAGGGGAGTCCAACACAATTTTCCTTGATAAGTTACTCCTCAAGTGTTGGTCGGTGTACATTTTTCTATAACTTTTGTCAACTGGATAATGACTTGCTTAAAAGTGTGTCATATTCCATTGTGATAAATGGGAAGCCTACTTCTCCCTTCCTTGCCAATAAGGGGATCCTCTATCTCCATTGTTCTTTCTTAGTCATGGAGTCTCTAACCAAATCCTTAAATGAATTGAAATTGCAGCCAGACTTCAAGTATCAACCAAGATGTGATAGATTGAACATCATATAACTGGGTTTGCTGATGACCTCCTATCATTTTGTAGGGGTGATGTGGTATCAGTGCAGCTATTGTTTGACAAGTTTCAGAACTTTTCTATATCATCTGAATTAAATGCCAATCTTGATAAAAGCTAAGTGTTCTTTGGGAGTGTATGAAACGATAGTGCACAGCACACTACATGCTTTTGCATGCAAGAAGAAGTTCAGAAAACAATAGAGAAGGATAAAGAAATCTAAAGAAAAGAAGAAACAGTAATATGAGGATGAAAACCTCAAGACCAAGAAATACTCCAGTAAGTAGAAAAATGGAACTATATTGAACTATATTGAACTTTCTCTGATGTCTTTCTCAACCCTCGCACAAGTTAGCTTACATGCGCCTTCCATGGGAAAGAGAGCTCGAATTCCATCTCAAAAGGTTCTAACCGCTAATGAGAATGCATACAAGGGAAATAGAAGAGGACAGAAGGGTAAACAATCTTCAAAGGTAGCACTGGTAGAGACATTTCTTTTTTTTTAAAAAAAAATATAAAAAGCACTAGTAAAGACCACTGGTAGAGACATTGAAAAAGGGATCTGATCCCAACCCCTCATATATCCAAAAACAGTAACCCCTAGATCTACTCGGGAGAAACAACTGGAGCTGATATGCTGCCACCTTTAATGACTACAGTATCCCATAAAATAGTAACCCCCACTCCTATTGCAGTGGGGCATATTGACACAGTGGAAGGAAGTTTTACTAGTTTCTGCTTGCAGTGATAAAAACACCTCTGGGAGTAGTAGGTAAAGGACACGGGCAGATGAAGTTGAACAAGTGATGCACACACAAGAGAAGAAGAACTCGATTTAGGATAATTTGGACATCAACTAGGTCTCGAGTGCTGGGTTTAAGCTTGAGTACGTTCCCCCCAACACTGCATGGTGAGTCTTCTATCATTGAAATTACACTAGAGGAGATCGAATATGAAATTATTTATTGGAAATCAACTGTGGTTTGTTATCCTCCATTTGAGGTATTGAAGGGTTTTATACAAAGATTATGGGCAAAGCATGGGATTAACAAGATAGTTAAGTAGAAGAATGAAATAATCTAGTTAGGTTTGACTCTGAGGTGGGGAAAATATGAAGTTATTCAGGGAGGGATTTACCACTTTGACAATAGCCTTTCATTGTCAAGGCTTGGAATCCTGACAAGGAGTTCACTGAGGAGATCAACACTGTCCCTATTTGATTAAATTCCTGGTCTAAACTCCAAATATTGGAGTTCTAAGGGGCTGAGCAGGATAGATAGCCTTATTTATTGATAAAAATATAGAGAGTAAAATTGGTCTAAACTATACCAGACTACTTCTGGAAGTAGGCATGGATATTCTCAACTTTTTGGCACCTATGTTTCTCAGACTCATCAATGTGCGAAGATGCACAAAAAGTAGTGCATTTTTTGATGATCCGACACGGGTGTGGCAACATTTTTGCAGATTCTGAGCAACATAGACTGACACTTTTTTTATTTAGGAATGAGAAAGGAAACTTGACTGAGCAGAAGGTAACTATTGTTTGGAGACCAACTCTTCGTAAATTTTGACAAAAATATGGCCATACAGAAGATGTTTGTTGAAAGAAGAAGGCACCAAAAGCTGCACCACAGGTTGAACAGACAGGTAAGGGCCAGCAAATTCCTTCCAGTGAGAAGACTGAAGCAGAAAGGGCGCATGAGAATGTAATGTCTGACCCTTAATTTGAAAAAAGCAATGTTCATGTCGCATCACCATAACAGATAGTACAAGCACCAATTGCTGAACCACAAAGGTTAGACCCACAAGTTACTGAGTCACAAGCACGGACTGCTAAGCTCAGCAACTACTCAGAGTCGACTGACTAGGGAAACATGTGTTACTCCGTCAAAGACTCAAAGACAAGGAAAACTCGGGCTCAAACACAGCACCAAGTGGAAAGAAGGAATCAATATCGGATATTAAACAGTCCTTTAGCTCCTACAACTGCATCAGAAAATCCAATTAAAGAGGGAGGCCAGTCTTCCCTAGATTTGAGTCATTTGACTATCGTTGAAATCTTATGTTGGAATGCTAGGGGACTTAATGCCCCTAATAAGCAAAAAGAGGTTAAACCCCTTTGCAATGATGTGAAAGTTAGTTTGATAGGGTAACTTGAAACTAAGATCAAGAGTGATAAGGTGGAGCAGATTACTAGTATTTCCAATTTAGAATCCCACGACAATGATAGAATTTTGGTGATTTCGAGACCTGATTACTACTCAATGACACCCTTAATATTACTGCACAAGTTATTACCTGTGAAGTTTGCCACATTCCCTTACAACTGACCTGTGTGATGTTGATTGTATATGCCTTCAATACAAGAGAGGAAAGAAGGTGATGATGGGACAGCTTGATGGAATATCATAGTAGGAAGTAGGAACTTTATGCCTTGGCTTGTTATTGGAGACTTCAACTAAGTACTGAGCAGTGCAGATAGAACTGGTGGGAACCCTTTTACTTGGTCAGAAGTAGTGGAATTCCAAGACTGTGTTGGTAGTTGTGGTTTATACGAATTGATGCACCAAGGGAAGAAATATACATGGCAAGGCAGACATGGTAATCTAAGAATCTATCTAAAAATAGACTGGCATTTCATTAACAAATGACTGGACAAATTCCCTACTTGCAAGGTTGAATACCTCCCAGAAGGAACAAGTGATAACTGCCCAGTTATGGTGTGTTATGAGGAGGAGAGACCAAGGACCAAAGACCAAGAAAGCCTTCTAGTTTTGTAATGGATGGTCCAAACATCCTTTATCCCTAGAGAAAGTGAACACTAGATGGGACATTCCAATTACAGGTTATATAATGTTTTGGGTAGTTAGAGATTGGAGCTAGAGATCACTAATGAATACTCAATTCTTAAGAAATATTGTTGATGAAGCAGATGATGAAAGAGAAGTTTTATTCCGAGCCAAATAAAAAGAGACAGACTGATCCACAAAACTTGGAGTTCCAAACATGTGAAAAGGACTAGTACCAGAAGTTCAAAACTTCAGTCTATATGGCTGAAATGTATCTACAACAGAGAAGTAAAGCATAATGGATCCAATTAAGGATGACTACACCATGTATATTTATTCTGTCATCAAACAGAAAAACTGCACCAAGTCAATACATAGCTGAAGAATTAAATGGGGGTGCGACAATCCGATCCTAATGAAATAGCCAAAATATTTGTAAAACCAATACTTTCAAATAATGCTACACAAATGTAGTATCTAGAATATCTCTTACATATTCACCATGTCGAGAATATGTTAATATAGATCATACAAGATATTCAACGATCTGTCCATCGTGCTAATATATGATGATATATGGACAAATAGAGCTCCACCTGATTGCAGTTGGTATTAGAGAAAGTTAAATGCCTTAAAAGAGGTATATAAACGTGGCACTCCAATTGTAGGTATGACCTAACTTCTGGTAGACAGTATCCCATCACTAACGGTTATAATATGGACAACAGAGAAGATGGAGACAACAGACTTGATGTAGAGTGCCACTGCACCGCCAAAGCATAAGTTCAATTTAATATCCCAGTCGATGACACCGCTTGCTGTCTCTGTGATAGAGGCAGTGGAGACCACTTGGGAAGTATAACTGGTTCAAACATGTGTTCTGAACTTATGGCGTGGGTAGGAATCAGATCTGATGAAGTTAAAGTGGTACTGGAGAGGATCAAACAGAAGAACCGAAAACAATTCAAGAAAGAAATGTAGCTATATGGGGGGCTTCCATATACCACACATGGAGGGTCAGGAACTGGGTGTTGTTTAGCAGAGTCCATGTACACACTGATATAGCCATAGCTCAAATTAGAAAGACTTGATCTTATTAGATAGCACAGGAAAGCTCATAGATGCAATAGTTTCATAAAATCACTCATTTATGCTTAGATTTTGGTTGGAGGCTTGTTATCCTAAAGCACCCTTCCTAGAAGGTGGATAGGGTATTTGAGTGTTGAGCAGGTGCATGGTTTTCTTGTTGGTTAGAGTATTACAGTTTACCAACAAAAAGATACATAAGTATTTACCATCCTTAGCATTTCCCAAAACTAATTGTAGCAATAATTTAAGTCGTTCAATCGTGTAAGACATATAGCCTGATCAAGTTTTGGAACATTCCCAAAACTAAACTCTGCCATGTTCATCTTCAGAACATGTGTATTCTTAACTGGCAAGCAAAAGGACTATTCAAGTAAATGAAAATAAATTACCTCTAAAGTATTCTATTGTACTATATTAGCTACTATCCTGCCTTATTTCTTTGTCAAGCTAATTCATCCCAACCCATCGACTGTCAATCGATTTTGTAGCCTTCTAATTCTACTGACAGACGATTCTCTATATGGTTTACTAAAATATCAGCTAAATGGCATACAGTTTGCACAACAAATTGTTGAAGCTGATATTGTTAGATGGTTCACTGTCTCTATCGGCCGTTTTGTCTCCTCTGTCCGCACTATATCCTGTGGAATAGGAAAATAGACGAAATAGGTGGGCGGCTAGACACTCCGACTTAGTATTTATCAAAGGGTGCAATAATGAGAATAGGGAAAGATAGACAAGCGGCAAGGTAACCTGGTCGAGCTTACTGAGATGTATAAAGCCAGTGGTTCGGTCAAGGTCCCCGCCAAAAGTGCTGCCTGTTTTCTGCATCAATTCCCACTCTTCCATCGTACTAATGCGGTAGACCAATTCTTCACTTACACCCGCTCCCTCCCTCTCAGTCATCTCTACAATGTTCAAAACCGGATTTCACCAACTTCCTTTCAATCTAAGCGGTCCCTTTTTGGACTAAAGGGGTGTTTGGTAAGAAACAAACAAGTAGACTTTTTTTTTTTTTTTACATATTTGGAAAAAATGGGTATTTATCTGGACTCGTTTGACCTTGAAAATGGATCGTTTTGACAGTGGTGACCAGCCGGCTCCATAGATGAGGTTTTAATGGACGTTCATGTAAATTTTTGGCGAAAATAATCTCGAAATTCTGGATGACCAAAAAAGATGGTGTACTATGACACACAAAAATCGATAAAATGGGGGTTTGTCAGCTTTGGGGCTCGTTTGACCTTGAAAATGGGCCGTTTTGGCCGTGGTGATCAACCGACTCCATAGATAAGGTCTTCATTGACGTTTGTATAAATTTTGGCAAAAATCATCTTGAAATTCCGGATCACCAAAAAAGATGGTGGACTATAGCACACGAAAATCGACAAATAAGGTCTTAACGGACGTCCGTGTAAATTTTTGACAAAAAGCATCTCAGAATTCCGGATCACCAATAAAGATGGTGGATTATAGCACACAAAAATTGGTAAAATTGGGGGTTTGCCTACTCTAGGGCTCATTTAACCTTGAAAATGGATCGTTTGGCCGTGGTGACCAACCGACTCCATAGATAAGGTCTTAACGGACGTCCATGTAAATTTTTGGAAAAAATAATCTCAGAATTTTGGATCACCAAAAAAGAGTGTGGACTATAGCACAAGAACATCGGCAAAATGGGGGGTTTGCCTGCTCTAAACTTGTTTGATCTTGAATATGGACCGTCTTGGCCATGGTGATCAATCGGCTCCATAGATAAGGTCTTAACCGACGTTCGTATAAATTTTTGACAAAAATTATCTCAGAATTCCAGATAAAAAAATAGTGGAAATAGCACATACAAATCGACAAAATGGGGGATTTGCCTGCTCTGGTGCTGTTTGACCTTGAAAATGGACCGCTTTGACCGAGGTGACCAACCGACTCCATAAATAAGGACTTAACGGGTGTCTGTGTAAATTTTTGGCAAAAATTATCTCGGAATTCCGAATAGCCAAAAAAGATGGTGGACTATAGCACACGAAAATTGGCATAATGGGAGGTTTGCCTGCTCTAGGCTCGTTTGACCTTGAAAATGGATCGTTTTGGCCATGGTGACCAACTAGCTCCATAGATAAGGTCTTAGCAGACATCTGTGTAATTTTTGGCAAAAATCATCTCAGAATTCTGGATCACCAAAAAATATGGTGGACTATAGCACACGAAAATCGATAAACGGGATGTTTGCCTACTCTAGGCTCGTTTGAGCTTGAAAATGAGTTGTTTTAGCCGTGGTGACCAACCGACTCCAGAGATAAGGTCTTAACGGACGTCCGTGTAAATTTTTGGCAAAATCATCTTGGGATTTTGGATCACCAAAAACGTTGGTGGACTAGNAAAGGGGGGGGGGGGGGTTTGCCTACTGTGGGGCTCATTTGACCTTGAAAATGAGTCGTTTTGGCCGTGGTGACCAACCGACTTCATAGATAAGGTCTTAACGGACGTCCACGCAAATTTATGACAAAAATCATCTCGAAATCCAGATCACCAAAAAAGTTGGGAGACTCTAACACACAAAAATCGGCAAAATGGGGGCTTTGCCTGCTCTAGGGCTCGTTTGACCCTGAAAATAGGCTATTTTAGTGGTGGTGACCAACCGGATGCATAGACAAGGTCTTGACAGACGTCCACGAAAAAATTTGGCATTTTTGACGTTGGAATCCGGATCACCCAAAAAATGGTGTGCTACAGCACACGAAAATCGTCGAAATGAGGGGTATGCTCTCTTCGGGGCTCGTTTGACCTTCCAAATGGGTCGGACGGGCCGTGATGGCCAACCGGATGCATAGACAAGGTCTTGACGGACGTCCACGAAAAAATTTGGCATTTTTGACGTCGGAGTCCG